>NC_067398.1:306340837-306640837 GCF_016432865.1 Antechinus flavipes | reverse complement strand
GAGAGAGAGAGAGAGAGAGAGAGAGAGAGAGAGAGAGAGAGGAGAGAGAGAGAGAGAGAAGGAGGGAGAGAGGGAGAGAAAGAGGGAAGGAGGGAGAGAGGGAGAGAAAGAGGGAAGGAGGAAGGGAGGGAAGAAGGGAGGGAGGGAAGGAGAGAGAGAGAGAGAGAGAGAGAGAGAGAGAGAGAGAGAGAGAGAGAGAGAGAGAGAGAGCGCGCACAAATGTAAGAAATAGTAAAGGTCAATTTCACTTGTCCAAATACACACTGAAAGTGTTTCTCCAATAAAAGTAGAACGTTTGTTCATTGTTACCTTCCTCTGCAGTGAGAAAAGGGATCTATTTTGGTCCAGAAAACCTTCCTTCATGGTTCTCACACTTACAAGCATTATGACCATGAACAAGTCATGATTGGTTGATTGGTACCTCCTTTTCTTCATTTGTAAAATGAGGATACTAAATATCTATTTTTCCAAATCATTGTGAGATTCAAATGAAGTAGTATTTATAAAAATGTACAAATCTTTACAATGCTTTATAAATGTGATTTGTTGCTTTTATTATGATCGGAGAAAGTATTAAGGAGAAATGCTGATATGAACTTAATTCTGAGCAACAAGAATAAAATGGTTGATGAATCTCCATGAACCTGTGGAAAAATTAATAGGTATTTTGTTGGTTGTAATAGCCAAGGGTAAGGGCTCAAAAAATAGTCAGAGATTTAAGTTCTATTTTAGGAAAGCACACTATAAAATATTGTGGAAGTAAACATTGAAGCATACGCCTCTTCCAATGGCCATAAAACTTAAAAGGTTATATAGCTCACAATGGAATTAGGCTCTCATGTAAGGGCCTTTAATCTGGTAACAATATAAAGAAGGTTTGAAAGTTGGAGAATAGAAGCCAAAAGACCTAGTGAAGACTTTCTGCAGGAGTCCAGATGGATGCAAGTAAGGATATAAGAGAGGATTGTGGTAGTGAAATGAAGAAGAGAGGATAAATGCTAGAGAAGATTCAGAAATAGAATGATAGAACATGACTGAAGATTAGCTATGAAAGGGGAGGAAGAGAAAGTCAGTGATAATAAGGAATATGGCATAAATGGTGGTGCCACTTAGAGAAATTAGGAAGTCAGAAAGAGAAAGTAGTTTTGATAAATGTGGTTTTGGATACACTGAGGTAGAAGTATTGGTCTAACTATTTTTAGTTAACAAGTTGTCAAACACATATTTAACATGTATAGGATTGCTTGCCATCTGGGGGGAAAGGATGGAAGGAGGGAGGGAAAAAACCAGAACAGAAGTGAGTGCAAGAGATAATGTTGTAAAGAAATTTTTTTCAAAATTAAAAATAAAGAAAGAAAAAAGTTGTCAAACATAAGGCTTTCCTTGTGAGATTGGGGAAATATGGGTGGGAGCTTGAGAATTAAAAAGGTTCAGAACGGGTTTCTGAGAGTATAAAAATCAAAGAGAGAGGAAACTGTCTAAGACTACTAGCTACAGAGAAGGTAGGTCCCAGTCTGGCTTTAGTTTAATATAAATTTCTTACTTGAAGGACCCAAACCAATGAAATCACAGGTCTAGAAACCACTCTCCTGAACTCCACGCTACCAAAAGAAAAAGAAAAAAAAAAGGAAAAAAAACAATGGAACATAATAATTGTATAGCAGCAGTGAAAGACCAGCTAGAGCTATATAAATGTAGTCTATCATTGTTATTATTATTATGATGTGTGCAACTATGGAATTACTCCTGGCTTGTAGCAAAAGTGGTCCTCCTGAAAAACATGAGACCTGGATTTAAATTACTGGGCAACTGCTCAAGATAAAGATTCTTCACAATGTTTCCTGGGCTTAGCCTGTTCTTCTACTATAATTTAGGCCATTCTAAGAAATTGCATTTTTTTTCTTGTGTCTCTGTGGTGTGCTTTGGTATCTTGCAATACTCTTTGGAAATCTTGAAAAGGAGTAGCAATACAATATAGTAATAAAGCCACTGGCATGGAGTTAAGATGTTCTATATGTCACACAGAAGTGTGAACCTGTCCAAATTACTTCCTCTCTCTGAAAATTAATTTCATCTTTTGTAAAAGAGGGAGAGTGAAAGCATTGCCATTGTTTGGATCAAGTAAGCTAATGCATTTGAAGTGCTTAGTAAATCTTAGAGTGATATATCCATGAGAGCTATTGTTATTGAAATTATATTAAGATCCAGCTTAATAAATTCCAAGATCAGGGTGCTATCTGGTACTACTAACTCCAAGAAAGCAGTTTCTTACAGATGTTTACCTGACCATAGCAATACTCTAACTCAGGCATCCTTTCTTTGGGACCACTCAACTGGAAAGGGTTGCAGATTCCACCAATGAACTTGGGAATAAATTAATGGAAAATGAACATGGCATTTCTGTTCTGATTTTATCCTATACTTCAAACAGTCATCTTCCAGTTTTATAAAATGCTGGCTTAGATAATTTTTTACTTCTTTATATTCCCTTAAGGAAAAAAATACAGATCTATTTAAAATTTATTTCTGTGCTAAGAAGCATAATATTCCCAGAGGCAGTATTTCTGGATTCTTCCTTTTTCTTTTTCTTTTTTTTTCTAATCCCTTCACTCATATTATAACTGAACCAGAGCTAGGAGGCAGGCGTGTCACATGTTCAGTTACAATCATGTTTTATTATAGCTTTCAAAAGATGACCTCTCATTCAGCGCACTCATGTTTATAGAGAACTTCTGGCATTCTGAAAGGAAACAGATAGTGTATTCACCAAACCCTTCATTTGGTTCAGCTGATAACTGGTCTGGCCTTAGCAGAGCACTGTGGTGATTACACAATGTAATTTACTACAAAGGACAGTTAATATCACTTACAAACCTGCCATCAGTTGTTGGAAAATCAGTGCCAATGGAACTAATAGGACAAATCTGAATCCCCAACTACCCTTGGTCTGACAGAATTACAAGTTTATAGATTTACCATTTAGGCAACAATCTGGTTACAAAACATGTATCCACATAAGACAGACACTAAATAATGAGCAAGATTATATCCTTTTATATAGATCAAGGACATGGGCAATGACAAAAAAAAAAAATCTGTTAAGAGCAAATTAAATGTTGCCACTGTAAATTCATCCAGGAGATATTGACTTTCAAAAGAAAGAAAAAATAAACCTATGTATGATAATTTTAAAAAGTGTAACATTGAGGCAATACAGAATGTGGATAATATTGAAGGAGGAAATGAATTGGATTCTAGTCCTGACTTTGACTAAGTCTGAAACATGGGATGAGAGTGGGAGAGAGAGACAGACAAGCCAGCAGGCAGACAGACACACACAGAGAAAGACAAAGACAAAGAAGAGAGCTTATTGGTCATCTAAAACAGCCCACTCATGAAAGGAATCTACCCTATAACATACCCAACAAATGGTCATCCAGTCTCTGCTTGAAGAGCTCTAAAAAAGAGTCATTCTGCAAGAAATAAGCAAAAAACAATTCAAATATGCATGAGCTACAATTATAATTGTACAGGACTTATCAGCAACCCCAGTAAAAACCCACAGATCTGGAATCATGTATCCCAGCAATTAAAAGAATTAAGCCTATGGCCAAAACTAGCATATACAGCAAAATTATCCATAATATTGAGTGGAAAAAAATGGACATTCAGAAAACTTGCAGATTTTCAGGACTTTCTTTCAAACAAACCCAAAGTCGATAGAAAATTTAACATATAAGAGCTAATATCCAAAATTAATTTCAAGGAACTTAACAGAGATAAATTGTTTATATTTTTTACATGGAAATATAAACCATATGTTTAAGATTGACATCAATAATTGGGTAGTTCAAAAAAAAGATTTATATAAATACAATGCAGAGAAAGAATAGACACAGAGGTATTAGAAGGGGGAAAGAAGGCTTGTAGTTCTGAAAACCTACTCATATTGGGAATGGGTTAAATAGTCAATGCTACATTTATACCATGAAGAGAATAGCACCCTACAAAATCTGTTAAGAAATAAGGGAGAAGGATAGGTGAAAGAAGAAGCAAAGAATGGGGGGTGGAAGGCAAGGGAGGGATACATGGGTTGGGAGAGGTTAAGTAATAGCAAGCCAAGTTAAGGAGCAGAATTAAAATAAAATAGCAGGGATAGGAAAAAAAAAGAGATATACACAAATACTATAACAATGACCAGGAATCAAATTTATTAGGGAAAAAAAGTCCAGCTAATAATCATTGATGTTAGACAAACTCAAACTTAAATATTCAATCAAGAGAGAAATCTATATTATATGTCAGCCATACTAATGTTGTATTTGATGCATGTTTTTATCTGAGTATATGGAGATATATATGCATGTCACTCTATGTGTGTATATAAAGACGTGGGTCTGTGGATAGGTGTGAATTTATATGGATTATATATATATGTATATATGAAACATATATATATATATACATATATATATAGTTATGTGTACATGTGTGTGTATATGTATATGTGTGAGTGAATGTTTACATCTATTAAATATGTCTGTGCTTAACTATAGCCTGCGTAGGGGAGGTGTACCTGAAAGGAGGGGAAAAGAGCATAGCAAAGAACAAAAGAACAACCTACAAGAAAGCAAAGAAAAGATGGATATTAATCAATATAATTTCATCTACTATTATGTATCTTTTCTTGAACTGGAAATTTGTTATATATTTTGAATCCTTCCCAATGTTCTGCTAGGCACGACAGTGTTCTGTTTTGTTTTTGTTTCCCTTTTCTGTCTTTCTTTTAATATTAAAATAAATATTTTTTTAAAAGATAACCCACCATTTCCCTTGGTAGACTCTTCTATTTTTATAAAACTCAAATTGTTCTTTAAATACATTTATGATTTTAGACAAATGACTTAATCTGTTAAGATTTTGATTTCTTCATGGGTAATTATGGATGTTGGATTAGTTATTTTCCAACATAACCTTCCAAATCTGACATGCACTGTGATATTGTGATCAAATTAAATTCTTCAAATAACATCCTGAATGAGAAAAGAATAAATATGTACAACCACATGTTGTTACACATGATCATAGCCCACATGGATTACTAGGCCTAAATAAACAGTATTAATGTTTTAAGTGATACTGAAACTCGGAGGACTTCATACGGAATTAAACTACTTAGCCAAAGAATGGGGAAAGCAAGCAGTCCCAATCATAAGACAGAAACTTTGAAGAATTAGGCTGAGTTATGCTATTTATGGAGTTCCTTGAATTTTAGTTTCCTGTTCTTATTGGAATAGGATTGCTGTACATGTTTAAGTCTCATCTGAAATTCATGCTTACTGTATGAATCTGATTAACTTAATCAGTCAGTACTCAGAGGTAATTCTCTAATTTTATTAATTGCAAGGAAAATGCTACTCTCCATTGGAAGAAGAAATTCATTCATGAGAAGCCACTATACTTATAAAATCACAAGTCTAGTTGTGTTTTTTTAACTCTTATATTGTTTATAATAGAGCTTTAAATAGTGTATGTATGCATGCAATTATTATAGATTATTATAGATGTATGTATGTAATTGTTTTGTGAATTTCTGCTCAGCAGTCAATTTTGCCACTTGATAGCTCCTTGAATTTTACTGTTCCTTCAGAAACCTCGTACTAACTTGTTCTGGTTTTTCAGGTTGTGCTTACTTTCTTCCAAGTTCAGAACTTACTTCCTGCCTTTTCTTTTTTGCAATGCTTTGCCTGTTTATGGTATGTCTTGGTCCTGCCTCAACCTGGGATGCAAATTTTGAAACAATTAAAGACAAAAGTGTCTTTAAACTTATATATGACTAGTGACTATATAGAAAAAATGGAATAGGGTTTTGGAAACTCCTTTTAGTCCAATTTTAAACTTTCTACATTCCTGAAGGAACTTCTTCCAAAGATGTTCAAACAATAGTTAATGAAGAAGGTACCACAGAAATATATTCTCAGATAATACCAATATTGAAACCAGGTATCATTAGCATTGGTGACATTTAGTGACCTGATTAGATGAATAATAGAAAGGTTCACAATTTCCTTCTGATATTCATTAATAGATATAAAACTAGCTTTCCAAGATCTCTTGCACTTTGGACTTCTTAAGGAGGAAAATATTACTTGAATCAAAATCCAAAATGACAGGCTCTGGGGAAGACACATCAGCCACCACAATTAAATAACAGACTGTATTCTAATGCTGAGAGGGAAGAGATTTCCATGTGCATTGTTCTTGTAAAGGCCCACAACATTATACAATGTTAACACAACCAAGTGAACGAGATAAAAGTAGGTAAGAGCAAATCAACAACATTTTGTCCAATAGACTGAGTTGGTAGGAAGTATGAAAGAAGGAGATGAATTCAAGGGTCAGACAAAGATAATCTCTCTCAGCTGCCCAACTTTGCTTCTTTTATCCTTTTCCTTCTCTCTCAATTAATTCTAGTGTGTTTGACAGTTCTTTCTACCACCCACTCTTATGTTAGAAATTACAGGTCTTTCAGAAAAAAACATTTATTGTTCTCTTTATCCTCTGGCCATTGCCCATGAATATGCATTGTGGAATGGAGAAAGAAGTAGAAGAGT
The DNA here is from genome assembly GCF_016432865.1 of Antechinus flavipes. NCBI lineage: Eukaryota > Metazoa > Chordata > Mammalia > Dasyuromorphia > Dasyuridae > Antechinus > Antechinus flavipes. Next base: position 306,634,223 of record NC_067398.1, on the reverse strand, counting down.
ATATATTAATAACAGTATTTAAAAATGAAAAGAGAGGTATTAAAAGCCTAACTTTAGACTATTCATAGTTTTAAAATATAATGAAATATACTCTTCTTTTAGCAAGATCGCATTGCAGTCATACTCTGCCTAATGTTATAAAATAGTCTAAAAACATTATATTAGTAAAACAATGACATGAGGGCAGTTACTAAGAAAGTGTTATAAATGGAAACTATTTTCCTGAGTGATCAAAATTCAGATTATACAAGGTGAAAATAAAGAGAGAGAAAAGAAAATAGGGAAGAAAAGAGATGAAATCCTGCCTGGCTTACACACCATGCTTCTGTTAGCAAAATGGAATTCCATTATTGTGAATGGAAAGAACCCTAAGTTTGGAGTCAGATGTGTCAGGGTTCTTTGGTTCAAATATTGATTTTGTTGCTTTTTTTTGGATCTCAGTTTTCTCATCTGTAAAATTAGAAGTTGAACCAGATGACCTGTTACTTACCAGCTCTAAATATGCAGCCCCTCCTCATTGTGCCTAGAAACATGTTCTCTTATTGTTTTCTATTAAGGAGAGGGCAGAGTTTTCCTGGCACAGATAGAAAAGATAAAATAATAGTATTTTGAGGTTGACCTTATAGTATAAAAATAATGTTGGCTGGAGGTAACAATATTCTATGAGATATATCTGTGAACCTAATGTGTATTTCCAACCTTGCCTTACCCCACTGATTTTTTTTTTTTAATGTGGGAAATTCCCAGTGTGGGAACTCCATCTCTCTGTGTGTCTTACTATCTTTGAATGTAGAGGGTCAGGAGGTAAGAATCCATTCCAGGTCTTAAATTTTATCGTAACCTCTTTTCTTAATAGCAGAAACATGCTTGATAATACTGTAAATTGGGATTCTAGTGAGTGAAACAAAATGCAAACACTACTCAACAGACCAAAGATAAACTTTGAACTTAGGACAGGAAAGAATGTCCACAAGGAGACTAAAAGCATTTGGGAAAAGGGTACCTGAGATAAACCTATAATACATTTTACACTGATGCATATCTCAACTATTTACTTTTCTAAGTAATCAAGATTCAGGATTTAAGGGGTGTGATCATTTAATATCATAGTAGATTTTGTTAGGCTATAAGGATTTTAATAGAGTATACTTTGTAGCAAACCTATAAGCATTTAAGGTGTATATATATATATGTATATATATACATATATATATGTGTGTGTGTATATATACATATATACATATACATATACATATACATATACATATATATATATATATATATATATATATATATATATATATATATATAGTCCTGGTCAATAAAATTGAAGAGTTCTAACTGAATTCTTTCTCCTGGCCTCCTGATTATCACACTCTTCATCTTACTACAAGAGCCGGATTCCAACATTTGAGAGTTTCTGAAAGCACTGAGAGATTTCTTAGGCACAAAGTTAGGTTTAAAGGCAGGACTTTGCCTAGGTGTTCCTGACTCCAGGGATGCATATTTATTCATCCAATATTCTTTCTTAAACTTGGCATTATAGTTCAGATAAATCACAGGTACATATAAGATTTATGTGGAAGACTTTATTCCAGTAAGACAGGTTTTCATAAGAATGTGTTCTTCTAATCAAGATGGTTAGGCGACAGATTAAGTGAACCATGTTCTTGTTTTAAAAGCTGGAACTGTTGTACCACAGCTGGAAAGAGAAATGGTTTTGTCCTGTGCATCTCTTTGTTCATTCTTCCTGACAGAAAAGGAAGAAGGCCAGCAGTTGTTAAGGCCCAAACTGTTGACCCCCACCCCTTCTCTTGATGTTCTTGCAAAAAGGCCACACAGTGGGATACATATAACATGGTGCTAGGTGGTTAGGCCATTAGAAATGGTATGAACTTTGAATGTGGTTTGGTTCCATTTGACTTGTCACTTAAGAGTTCATGTGCTAATTGATTCATGAATTTCCTCTGTACTCACTAAAGAACCACATCATAAATTGAGATCAGTTGGAAATGTATTTCTTTCCTTTACCTTATAGTTTTACCTCCAGTTTGCCCACTGTGGTTTCAGAATAGAGAGGAAGGCCAGACTTGTTTTGTTTGGGCTATGCTAAGTTCCATTAAAGGGCAAGTAGGTGGCACAATGCATAATCTGCCAGTCCAAAACTCAAAAATAATCATTTTTCTGAGTTCAAATATGGCCAAATATGTGATTCTGGGCAAGTTGCTTAATTCTGTTTGCCTCAACTTCCTCATTTGTAAAATGAGCTGGAGAAGAAAATATCAAACCATTTTAGTACCTTTGCAAAGGAAATCCCAAATTGGGGCACACAGAGTTAAGTACAACCAAATGACTAAACACCAGCAATAATAACAACCTATTAAATGAAATTTCTCTTTATGAGCTTCACAAAATATGGGGAAATAGCACTTTTTCCCCCATGTTTCAAAGTATCACATCTGTGTTACATTTTCTGTTAATAGTTGATTAGCAATCAAATGTAAATGGTGAAGGAGAGGAAAGAAGCCAGCAGGTTTACACAGTTGTTATGGTGTATAACTAGAAAGATAATGGTTATTTGGACAGAAATAAGAAATTAAAATAGGCAGAATGGGTTTAGGTTGAAAGATAATAATTTCCATTTTGGAAACTTACCTTTCTGAAACTTACTTTATGGAACATCTCAAAGGCTCATGGGTATATAGGACTAGAATTCATAAAAAGAGATGAGAGTTGGATACATAGATCTGTGTGTTCTAGGAAGAGCTATGATAAGTAATTATATGGAATTGAGATAATCAAAAGACAATGAGAGAAAACAAAAGAGCCATAGATAGCCCCAGAGATGCACATTTGGGGAAAGCTGGAAACCTCCCATCTTGTTTCTTCCTCTGTAAAAAGTCATTACCTCTCTAACTTTTCCCACCATCTTCTAAGAACATTTTTTCATGGTAGTTACCATCTGGATATTGCAAGATCCTGATTGTCTCTTGGATCACCAGCAAAGAAGGATTTAATTCTTTTCAGTATGACTTTATCGTAAAGTCAGTGAAGCTTGGTCAGGATGGTGTAGTTGATGGTGGCCTGACCTTGGAATCTGGGAAACAAGTCTTTCTTGTGACACATACTAAATGAAAGACCATGAGCAAGTCACCTAATTCTGTGAGATTATAATTGCAGACAGGTTTCTGATCTGCATCTTTAATAGGAGTTTCTCTGGCAAGAAATCCCACCCTTGATCCAAACATAATTCTGAACTATTCACATGTGATGATAAGCTGTAAATATTATATATGTGTGTGTGTATGATAGATAAAAGCATTTTTGATACACTTACATATGATAGACATATAGATATGTCTGTGTATATAATTATATATTGTGTACATATATATTTTTCAAAAGCCAATCACCATTATTATATAAGTATTAACTTTGTTTTATTGTATCCTAATCATTTGAAAACTGATAATCTGTGTGCAATATGTAGCAACTCCAATATACTGGAATATTAACTTATCTGCAGCACATTATTTCTTTTCCAGCCATCTTAGATAAATGATAATTTATTCTATGTAGAGATAATATATATGTGTACACATTGAAATAAGTTGGCAAATATATAATTCAGATGTTTTATATTTTCTTCATGGGAAAAATAAGAATGTGCCAAAATTCATTGGCAATATCAACTCTGTAGTATAGCCTTGCACCTCCATGCCAGAATGCGACAAAGCCATGTAGATAAAGGATAAACTTTTTTAAAAGTTTGGTCCCACTTCTAATCCTGCTAATCCAGTCACATGATATTGATGAAATCATTTCCCCTATTTGAGACAGAATGACCATTTTTGTGAACTGGAAAATTTAGACTAAATGATTCATAAGACCTCACTTTATTTGTTTTATATCTTTTGTATACATGGTAAAAGGCAGCTTGGTAGCTCAACAGATAACAGCACAGGTTTGGTGAATCAAGGAGACTCATCACCCTGAGTTCAAATCCAGCCTTAGACATTAAGACCTTGAGTAAGTCATTTAATCCTATTTGCCTCAGTTTCCTCATCTGTAAAATGAGCTGGAGAAGGAAATGACAAACTACTCCAGAATCTTTGCCAAGAAAAACCCAAATGAGGTCACAGCATTGAAAACAACTCAAATGACTAAGCATTGTCTTTCTGAACTCTATTCTCTTGTAATGGATTTGAGAGGTTGTTTTGTGGACATGCAACTACATACACATGTATAACCATATAATGTATACTTCTGCATGTATATTTATGTTGTGACATATCAAATGCATATATACTTCATTTCTCCATAGTCTTCTAATTTTTTTTTGACAGAAACAAGATAAAAAGATTAACAGGGATTCCTTTTTCTCATAGTAATACATTTCTTCTTTGTTGACTCACATTGGGTAAATCACTTCCTTTGCCTGGCTTTTAAAACTCCCATCACCAATTTTTTTAACCTAAAGATCACAGCTTTCTTTGTGTGCTGGTCCTTTCTCGGAATATTCACCATTCCAAAACTAGCTATAGAAATTTGGAGAAAATAGCCTGATTGAAATAAAAGTTATGTCAAGAAAGAGGATTTGACCTGAGCTCCTTAGTGATTACATTGATTTACTTTGGGAAAGAACTAGCTAGACACATTATACTTTGGCATTATGGGTAAGCATTTTAAGAAATGTGTCCTAAGATATGTACTTCAACTGAGAGAATTATATCAGAATTATTTACTTCTCAATGATAATTTTAAAATATATCTTGACAGATTAAATTGAGTCCACTATTGAAGAGAAATAACTACAAAAAAAGTAACCCAAAAATGGAATTTTAGACAATTGGGTTTCACATTCATGACACTAATCTTGATGACATTAACAGGAAGATGGATTAGACTTACTCTGTGTGGCTCAAGAAAGCAGAACTAACTCAGCTCGACTCAATAAACATCTATAAATTACTTGTTATGTACAAGCTACTTGGGACTAAGCACTAGGGATAGAAAAATGAAGCTCACTTCCTACATATGTGATACAACCTGTATACAGATGAGTCAACTTAAGATAATTGGATGAGGAAAAGTGAACCAGCAACTGGACAGGATTAAAAATAGTTCAGTGTAGGATATAGTACATGAGGGAATTCTTGAAGAAAGCCAAAGGTTCCAAAAGGCAGAGTTAAGAAGAGAAGATATCTTATACATGGACTGCCATTTGTGCAAACACAGAGGAAAGATGTTTACAGAATCAAGTATTGGGCTTATTTGACTAAAACTTCATTTTTAAGGGGAAAATCATAAAAAAAACAAGCCTGGAATAGCAAAATAGAAGAAAGATTTTTAGCAATTTTTACAAGTCAGTTTGAGAACTTTAGATTTTATCTAAATGTAATAGCAAGGGGAGAGAGGCAACTCAGTGGCTTTTTTTCTTTCTTTTTTTTTTTTTTTAGAAAGAGAGTGAAATGGATAGTTCTGTGCATTAAAACCTATTATTTTGGCAGTTATGTAAAGGATGGGTTTAGGGAAAGGAGTAGCAGGTTTTTAAGCTATCTCAGTAATCCAGGCAAGAGATAATGAAGCTGGAAGCTAAATGCCTGAAGAGAAGGTGATATATTAAAAAATTTGCAGCAAAAGTATAAACTATATTTGACCACTAACTGAATAAATGGGATAAGAGAAAGAGAAGTGTTAGAGATAATTCTGAGGGAACAAACCTGAGTAATTGAAAGGATAGTGATGTCCTTGTTAGAAATATGAAGTTTAGAAGAAGGGGCAATGTTTGAAGAAAAGGTAATGAAATAATTCTGTTTGGGGCTGCTAGGAAAAAAAAACTGGAAGAAGTTATAATAAGGTAAAGTTTGGTTGAATGTAAGCAAGATATTTAATAATTAGAGTTATCTGAAATGGAATTAATGCTTTATGAGAGTTCCAACAGGAATGTTGGAAAGGAGATTAATGAATGAGGTAGAATCTTAGACTAGATGTCTTCTAAGATCTTTTATACCTCTACATTGTGGGATATATCCTATAGTTTGAGGTAAATTCTACTTCCTCTGGATATTTCATATACAGTTAAGAATCATAAATTTAGCCCACTAAAATGTCTCCAAATATTCTTAATTTCTAAAAGTACTTAAAGAAATGGATCAACCAGAAACAGTTTCATAAGTGCCTACTTCTTTCTAGGCAATGAAGGTGCAAAAATAAAAATAGTGCCTGTCCTCAAGTAACTTGTATTGTGTCAATGAAGAAGCCCTGCTTAGTAGTGTTTTTGTTGGTAGGACAAAGTTAACATTTTACCTAAATAATCAGTAATTGATAATTATTAAAGTGGGGACTCATTAAGTTTATTGCCAGCACTATTGCAGTGGTGGGATAAGGGAAAGTATTCTTTAATTATGCTAATCTAGTCTTTCCTCTTCCTATTCCTCCCCCAAAAGAAAAATGTTAGCAGTATTTCATTTGGCCAGTAAGTTGTCATGTCCTGGATCTCATAACTTTCTCAAAGATACATCTCAAAAAATGGAAGCATTTTGTCAGTACCGGACTATAATGTATGTAGTCTTCTTAGCTTATATTGGGTACGATACTTGAATGGACTAAGTATGAGCTTCCTGAAAGCCAAGATTGTTTAGTTTTTGTCTCCCTAGCTCATAGCACAGTTTCTGGGGATATGGTAGACTTATAATAAATATCCATTTATTGCAAACTCTCAAAAATAACTTATTTGAACTGATAATATACTTATGAATGCTATTTTTTTAATGTCCAGTTGTACGTTAACCAAAGGAAGATGGAATCAGATTGTGTCTTATTTGAATGTCAATGCCAGAAATAATTTTGAAGAGATAAGAACAGCTGTTTCTCATCTGCCACCAAATATATAGTACCAGTACTGTGGTCTGCCTCCCCCTATCATTCACAGAAAAAAAGACTATAGCCTTTGTTTATTTTCCTTTTTCTTTTCTTATCTATATCAAAATGTTATATTGCTTTGTCAGAAGTCATTTTTGCACCCCCATAGTCACAGTCTTTCCTTGTGGTCTATGATCTCTATGAAACATACTATTCATATCTACCTCCTGCTAAATTTTGAGGGATCCATGTAACACTGTTCCAAAATAAATCAGATTTAATGGTTAGCAGATTCAATTCAAGAATACTATCTAAACATACTTTGAATTCAAAGTGATCTCTTCTATCATCAATAAAATATGATGCTTTTTCTGAGATTGCTTAGATTCTTCTCTATCATCTATTTAAAGTAGTTAATATTTTATGCATTTTAAATTTTATCTGAAATGCTTTTTCTTTACTTGTTTTCAGTATTTTAAAGGATTAAAAAAAATAACAACTTCTAACTATAAGTAAGTTTTCATAACAATGAAGTATGCTTTCAAAAGACTCTTTTCTCTTATCTACTTTTATAGTCCTAAGGTCTAAAATGAATGGAGAAAAGGCTTTAACTTGAAAGTGATTCCAAAAAAGAGTCTAACAGACACACACACACACACACACATATGGCAGCTCTTTATTTTTAGCAGTAAAGAACTAGAGATGAAAGTGATGTCCACCATTTAGGGAATGGCTGAACAAATTATGGTGTATGAATGTAATGTAAGATTTTTGATCTTTAAGAAACAATGAAAATGTTGTCTTAAAAGAATCTTGAGAAGATTGCTACAAAATGATTTAGTAAAGTTAGTAAAATCAAAAGAAAATGTTGTACAATAAGACAATACTATAAAAATCAATAAATTTGAAAGCCTTAGGAACCTCTGATCAATATAATAAGTTCTAAGACAGTTCTAGGACAGATGAAACATATTGCTTTACTCCTGAAAAAATAAGGGACTCTAGATGTAGAATGAACCATTTTGAGAATGAAACATTTTGAATATGAACAATGTAAAGATGTGTTTTGCTTCACTGGGCATATTTACTATAAGAGTTTGGTTTTTTTCAGAGGTGATAAGAAAGGATAATGGAAAAGAAAATATATTTTCTATTAATTTAAATAATAAAATTTAATTTAAAAGGAATAAATTATTTTTAAAAATTCTCAAAAACAAAATAAAGGAATAGATCTTAGAGTTTCTGGGATTTAGAGCTTAATTTCAAAAAACAGAGATAAAAAGTAGTTGTCTATCATCACAGAGTTGAGAAAATTAAATAAGATCAAGGGATCATAGAAATAAAGCTGGAAGTGATCTTAGTAGCCATATGTTCCACATATAGACTTTGTTGTCTTGGTGGGGAAACTGAGATCAGAAAAGTTAAATGAATTGTTCAACATCACACAGGTAAATTCCAAAAGTAGTATTGATCTATTGACTCTAAAGTAATATTAATAAGCTCATATATATATATAATATTATATTCATATCATATTATAACCAACAATTTGTGAAGTATTTTCTTTGAAAAAGCCTTGTCAGCTAGGTATAATAAATTTTATGGTCTACATTTTATTGAGACTCAGAGAAGTTGTGTGCATTACCCAAAGTCATGCAGAATATCACTAAAATTTTTGTTAAGGCAAACAAACATTTATAAAATACCCAGTAGGTAGAGAACTGGGATGATAGCTTAGGTGATGGCCTACATATGAGTTGTGACTCTAAAAACAATATGGTGCTAAATTGCCAAGAGCCTTGGATTCAAATGGCATCAAAAACATTTATTAAGCATTTCCTTTGCTTATTGTAATATAGTAGGCACTAAGATTCCTAAGACAAAGCCAACCAGCCTCTTCAACCAGGATCTACACTATGAATTTTGCCATTTCCTCCACAGGCAACAGGAAAGAATTGACCTGTTTTGGACAAAGGAATAGCATGGCATATATAGGTAAAGAGAAAATAAAAATTTGGTAGCCATGTGAAGAATAGTTCAGGAGGCTAGAATAAAGATTTAAAGGACTAATTAGGGAGTGATCATAGAAGTTCAAATGGCTGTGCTAGAGTGGTGAGAGAAGAAATAGACTGAAGAGGATGGATTGAGAGATTTTCTGCAAGAAAAACCAGAGGTAGTATTGAACAGGAGATAAAGAATTGACCTTTAAGTCAACAAGCCTGGGCTCAGTTTCTACTTCTGATGTATACTTACTGTTTCTAGACAAATCACATAATATCTCATATAGGGAATTCTAAGGCTGTGGTGTTGTTCAGCTGTTTTAGTTGTATCGAACTCTTTGTAACTCCGTTTGAGGTTTTCTTGACAAAAGTGATGGATTGGTTTGCCATTTTTTTTCTTCAATTTATTTTATAGATCAGGAAATTGAGCAAAAGGATTGTGACTTATCCAGGATCATACAGTTAGTAAGTGTCTGAGGTCAAATTTGAATTCAGGACTTCTTAACTCTAGGCCTGGAGCTGTGTCCACTGTGCCACCTACTTGTCTCTAAGATTATAATTTTCAGTAAAAGTGCCTACCTGCATTTATAGGTATAGTTTTCTTGCCTGAGAGTTATCAATTAAAGTGAAATTAAAGATCCAGTTTCAATCCTCAAAACTCAATAGCAGTTCTAAATAAGAAAGGATTGTAAAAATAGTTTTTAAACACACACAGAGAATTTATATGTGTATGTGTGTAAATATATAGATATATAGCTCACAAATGTTTACAAAATACTGGTTTAAGAATGTTACACATAATAACCCAGGAAACTGTGTTTTTATTTTCCTCATTTAACTGTGGAAACTAAGGTAGATAGAGATTATTGGTAGAGATGGCATAATCACTGTTTTCAAGTACTAAGACTGCCATGTGGAAAAGGGAACTGATTTGATCTGTTTTGCCCCAAAGATCAGAGCCAAGAGCAATGGGTGAAAATTACAAAGAGGCAAATAAATTTAAGTTTGATTTCAACAATCTTAACTACCTTAAGAGTTGGGCGGAGTTCTTCAGAGCTCTTCATCTAAGGCTTGGAAAGCTATTGAGTAAGATATACAGAGAGATAGGAGGTACAATAGTTAGCATATTGAACTTAGGGGTCAGGAAAACCTGAGTTCAAATTCTGCTTGGCTATGTGATCTTGTGTAAGCTATTAAAAATCTTTTCGCCTCAGTCACCTTGTCTGTAAAATGGAGATAATAATAACAATAACTACTTCACAGGGTGTGATAAGATTTATATGAGATAATATATGTTAAGTACTTTGTAAAACTTCAGTGTTCTATGAATGCTAATATTGTTGTTAATAATATTTTTTTCCATGTATGGGTTAGACCACATGACAAGTCAATTCTATGATTTGGTGAGCACATAAGCCCATGGAAAAAGGCTGTGGAAAGGGAAGAGGGAAGTCTTTTCTAAATTAGACTTTCTTATTTCTAAATTATTGTGACACAATTTATTAATGGTTTCTGTCTGATACTTCCTGAATTAGGAAGAAAAGCAAAATAATGTGAAAGGCTAAAAGTAAATCATTAAAGTCATAAGTAATGTTTTATTTAAAAACAAAAGTATTTCATTGAGTAGGAATGATGGAAGGTATATGGTTAGCTGCTTATATAAGTTAAAGGGACTCCTTCAAATTAGTCAGAGCTGACAATATGAATTTCACATTCTAAATGCATGTCCAGTTCAGGTTGGGTTAGTAGCACCATCTATGTATGATGGATAGCACATTAGCATTTGTCAAGGCAGTAAAAATAATTGCATGGCAAAATTGAAATTTGGTAACCAGGTTTCCATGGAGCTTAAGCAATTCTGTGAATCATTTGGACAGATATGGTGATCTCAATCATTGTTTCATAGTCTCAGAATGAACTGTATAATGTAAAACGAAGGAAGGAAGGAAGGAAGGAGGAAGGAAGGAAGGAAGGAAGGAGGGAGGGAGGGAGGGAGGGAAGGAAGGAAGGAAGGAAGGAAAGAGGAAGGAAGGAAGGAGGGAAGGAGGAAGGAAGGAGGAAGGAAGGAAGGAAGGAGGGAAGGAGGAAGGAAGGAAGGAGGGAAGGAAGGAAGGAAGGAGGGAGGGAAGGAAGGAAGGAGGGAGGGAAGGAAGGAAGGAAGGAGGAAGGAGGAAGGAGGGAAGGAGGAAGGAAGGAAGGAGGGAAGGAAGAAGGAAGGAGGAAGGAAGGAAGGAAGAAGGAAGGAAGGAAAGAGGAAGGAAGGAAGGAAGGAAGGAGGAGGGAGGGAAGGAAGGAAGGAGGGAGGGAGGGAAGGAAGGAAGGAGGGAGGGAAGGAAGGAAAGAAGGAAGGAAGGAAGGAGGAAGGAAGGAAGGAGAAAGAGAGAAACTTTCCTCCATATACCTTTGAAATCCAAACTTATTGAATAGCTTATCTTATAGGTATCTGTATATGTTTTCAAATCTATGTAATAAATACTCACTTATAGGGACTGTCATTTCTGATTAATACCTTAAATTCTCTGGCTATGTTCCTTGATGTATAGGCATTACACTGACTCTGTGGGCTCCCCACCAGGCAGGCATCAGCATCGGCTTCCAAGCAGATCTCCTGCTGTGTGTTTCTCCTGCATGTCGTATGCTCAGCTGTCAACTTTGCTAAAGGATTTTCAGTTTGGAAAATAATTTGCAATGAGGATGTTCTTGCTGAAGGATGGGAAGCAATTATGTCTGAAGGCCTGGGGGAAGATCATAATGTATGCTATGGAAAGTCCATATAATGTAGGAAGCAAGGTAACTAGCAAGTCTTTTGTGGGATGGAATGGGGGAGCACTGGAAGTGAAAAGTGACTTTGAGATTTTTGTTTTTCCTCCCTTTCTACCATATTTTCTGTGGATAAGCTAGCTCAAAGCAATTACAAAAGAGTAATATTGTGCTGTGATTTTGGACTAGGTGTAATGTCTATTTGTCCCCATATAACAGGGGAAAAAAATCTCTCCCAGGCATCATTCAGTGAATTGAAATTTAATTAGCTGGTTATATAGAAAATTTCTTCTTATATATAAATTGTCCCAAAACTCTTGGGACTTTTAACCTTTTACTACCTTTTTTAACCTTTACTACACTAAGACTTCTAAGACACCCTGTCCTTTTGTGGCAGCTATCATTTTGGGGTGAGATATACCAGCATGAGAGTCAGAAGATGAGTTTGAAATCTAACTCTATCACTGATCTCTGGGATATAGAGCAAATCATTTTCTCTCTCTGAATCTCTCTTTCCAAAAAAGAAATTGATAATGTTTGTACTGCTTACCTTGTTAGGCAACATGGTTGTGAATATCAAGTTATGTAAATTGTGTGAAATCATTTTGTAACCAAGATTACTAAATAAATGTAATATGACAATATTATATTGTACAGGATTTTAACTCCCATTTGGAACTTTTTATTGAAAAAAAAAACATGTTTTTTTAAACAGAAAAAAAGTTTAAATGCCTTCTTAAACAAAAGGATCAATAGATAGATAGATAATATAGATGTGCTAAATTTATTAGACATCATTTCTCTAATTTCTCTAATTATCTGTCAAGCTGCATTCTATATACAGGTGGACCCTCATTTCAAACAAATCCAGTATATAAAGTTGGCAAATTTATAGAGCAACTAAATGAGGGATTAGCTTTTTGCTGGACAAAATTATTCTTCTGCTTTATTAAAGGATTAAGATTATTTTATGGAGCAAACTCCCAAGATGCATTTAAAATATTCAATATACAAACAAGTATTTAGTAAAACACTTATAGTTCACACACATACATACTCTCTTTGTCTCTGTATCTCTCTTTGCATATTTTTCTCTCTTTCTCTACCCCTTCCCCATCTCTCTCATATACATACTTACATACATATGTAGGTATTTATATAATATGTGTGTACATATAATAGGACATTGGCAGGATGGCATTATAGATAGAGAACTGGTCTTGAAATCAGACAGACTTGTGTTTGAGGACAGTAATATGTTCACAATGAAAACCAGATGGCTTGGTCAGAAAAGGAAATGTTCAGGGAAAGGATGATGTCTCTGATTCCCTCTATGAATCTTCCTTAGTCCAATTTAGACTGAAACTTCTCAGTATTTTCCCTCTTCAGATGTCTCTATTTATAGCTTTCAAGTACGTTGGCATGCATATGAGCGATCTGTACTGTCACTTACAACAGATGGGTCAGTGCTCAGGAATACCTTATATCAAGCTGTATCTATCTGGCCAACATATAGACTTAAATTTGCTTACTAACCAGTCCATATGGCACTAGGTTCCCCTTACCCTAAATAACCACCTTCATTTGAAAAATTAATAATACTTGTCTTCCCAACTCTCAAACTCTGTCTCTTCACCTGTTTTCCTATCATTTGGAAATCATGTTATATAGTAGGAACATTTCCAATTTCATTTAGAGGGAAGAATCATTGGATTCTGTGTTGAAGATTCTTCAGTCCATAAATACTTATGAATTCTACTGAATGCAAGACACTGTGGTGGTGCTAAAGATATCAAGGCAGAAACAGGACATTGTCTCAAGGAGATGCCAATCTAAATAAGATGGTGGGGAGCAGGAATTGTATAGAGGAGGAAAGTTAGGGCACAGATAAGGTCCAAAATTGTGGTTTCGTTGGTATAGAGACCTCCTAGAGAAGGAAATTTTTCTCTACCAAAAGAAGTCAGTGTTTCCTCTTAGAGTGTTAGATGCCTAGAATTTTTAAGTAACTTGCTCTGGACCATATAACTGGTATGTGCCAAGATTTCTCCAATTCTTTGTTTTCCTAGGTTTTTTTTTTTTTCCCTCAGTGCTCCATCAGTATAAGAGTATTATAAGGCTTCTGCTTGATACAGCAGAGTGTCACATTTTGAGTAAGACTAGCTTCCGATCTTGCCTCAGATATTTATTAGTTTTGGGAAATTGGACAATTCAACTAATCTCTCAGAGCCTGAGTATCCTCATCTGCAAAATGGATATAATAATAGCACCTACCTCACAGTTTTGTTGAAACAATCAAATGAGATATTTTGTGAAAAGCATTTTGTAAGCCTTAAAGTACTATGGGAATGCCAGCAATATATATATGTTTTCTTTCTTTCTATACACACATTTTATATGTATGTATATATACACATACATATACATATACATATATACATATGCATGTGTGTGTGTGTGTGTGTGTGTTTTCAAGCTAAGTATAATCAATGGTATCTGGCCAGTATGTGGACTTAAATTTGCTTACTAGCCAATCTATATAGTACTGGACTCCCCAACTCTCAAACTCTGTATTTTCACTTATTTTGCTATAATTGAGAAACCATGTTAGAGTAGAAACATTTCCAATTTCATTTTGAAGAAAGATGGGCTTCAAATCATTGGATTGTGTGTTGAAGATTCTTCAATCAGTAAATACTTAACAACTCTACTGTGAGTTATTAAGTGCAAGACACTGGCCCAGACAACATGTTCCAGACATATTTTATGAGGAACAGAATTTTTTCACCTGAGAGTCTCAAAGGAAGTCATGAAGAAAGTGGCAGCCCTCCATCTTAGAGGAAGATCCTAAATACAAGGTGGAACAGACTAAAGATTAAACACCAGAACTGGATAAGGAGGGAGCAGGGCTGGGAGAGGGATTGAGGGGGAGTAATGGTTAAAGATCTCTTCTCTAGAAGTCCCTCAGAGAAGTCCCTCTTTTAGACAAAAATTATGGTTTAGACAATTACTCAGTAGGGATAGATTTTTTTCCTAAATGAATCAAGATTTCTTTTAGTTTAGGAGCCTACTAATATGCCAAAATCGAAGACTTACAAGGGAGAATATGAACCAACCTGAAAATTCCATTTAGTCTGAATTTACATAGCCTGAGAAATCCTGAAGAAAAAATAAATGACAAATCACAGAAAAAGAAACTTTTGGAGGAAATAAAGTATGAAAGTTGTTGAAAAAATCAAATTACACTCCAATACATTATGATGTTGATGACAGTTAAGCATTCAGCATAATCCATGAATTGTAATGACCTTGCAGCTCCTTGGAGCTAATAGATTGCTATTGTCCTCACTTTTGAACTGTGAAGAAGTCCCAGATTGTAAAGCTCTGTTCCTCCTGTTATTTTTCTCCTAGTCAATGAAGAATGAGCGGGGTAAGCTCACAAAAGCAATGAAATAGGGTAAACGCCTGGCAAGAAAAATTCTAAGGTTATTTATTGTGTACAGACCATGGCTTAAAAGACAGTATGAGTGGCACTTAATCATTTCCTTGGGAATCATTGAGCAGACTGGACATAAGCAATAAAATGCTTCAAAATGGCCAGAGTCGCATACCAATTAAAATTACTTCTAGGCATTTAATACAAACAGGGCTTAGCTAAAGACTGATGAAATGAATTGCGCACACATTCCTGTTGGAGATTGAACTGAGAGTTCATCCATATCCATCAGTTCCCTTAGGCAGTGATGAAATGCAGTTAATGTGCTCTGAACACATCTCCAGTAAGTTTCCATCAATTTTAATGTGATAATGATCTTATTCTTAGATTTGGCTGACCTTTTTTTTTTTTTTTTAACATGGAGAAACAATGTGGTAAAGTGGTCATAGTTATGGATTTAGGATGTGTGTGGGGTGGAGGAGAGGGAGAGGGAATCTAACTAGAGTTCTAATCCTGTCTCTGACACTGAATCGTCCAGGCAAATCATTTGATATTACTAAGCCTCGATTTCCCTTAGCTGTACAAATAGGAAAAATGCTATCTCTAAGAGTAATTACTTCAAAGTGTTCATGTAAACTTGTTTTACAAAGGGCTATTATAAAAATTCAAATATATATTTATATGTATAAAATGCTTTTTATTAAAATGCACTATTTAAATGTTGATTATTAATGGTAACAGCAACTACTGTAGTACTCTTAGAGATGAGAACTTAGGGAAGAAATCCATGCTTACTTAGCACAGTATCTGTTACATTGCATAGTACCTGTTACATACATAATTACATATAATAAATGCTTATCTAGTGTAATGTATTAAATGGTTACCATGCAGATTTCAGAATTGGAAAAAACTTACATGAATTAATGCTGAGTGAAGTGAGCAGAATCAGGATAACATTACCAGTAGCACTGCACGATGATCAAGTATGACTGAGTTACTCTTCTCAGCAATATAATGACCCAAGACAACTCCAACAGACTTATGATGAAAAATGTTTCCCACATCCAGAGAAAGAATTGTAGAGTTTGCATGCAGATTGAAGCATACTGATTTCACTATTTTGTTCTTGTGACTTTTTCCTTATGTTCTGTTTCTTCTTTTACAATATGATTGATGTGGAAATGTTTATGTGATTATACATGTATAACCTATATCAGATTGCTTGCCATCTTAGGGAAGGAGGATAGGAGGTAATAAAGGAGAAAGAATTTGGAACTCAAAATCTCACAGAAAAAAAATGAATGTGGAAAACTTGCAAAAATCTCAGGGGAAAAATAAATGCTTATCATTTGACAGATGCATGTTCATTCTCTTCTTTTGAGAGAAAAGCAGAAGGGAAAAGGCTGTTATTTGGACATTTAGTCTACATGTGCTTTACTTCTTGCAACAGATGAATTTCTGAAAGATGGCATTTAATTAAATCAACATTTTATACATTAAAACATACATTAAAAAAATTTAGTGTGTGGAGGCACCACTCATTGTATAAAGATAAGGAATCCTGTTTTAAAGCAAAAGTTGCCTGATTGCAAGGTTTTTCTTAAGGAACACATAATGTTTCTATTCTTTTATTTGATGTATCTCATTCTCTATACTAATGTTTCAGATTTTTAAAAATCTGAAAGTTTTTTAAAGATTATTTTGCAGATTGATAGACTGTACCAGAGGCCTAAGAATCAGAGGCCCCATAAAAGGATAAACTAATGTAATTTTTAAAAAAAGTAGCTGGCATCAGAAATAGAACTTGGTGTGGTTAGGAGGTGGGGCTATCATATTATTCATAGTATCCTTATTATCCATATTATCCTTACTATATATTATATGATATATACTTACTATATATTATATATTATAATATCCATATTATCCTTACTATCAAACTCCTATATTTCTTCTCTTTTCCCAGCCAAATTACTGGGGGTGGGAAGGGAAATATATCTCAACTCATTGTCTTTACTTCTCTTTTCATTTCTTCTAAGTCTTTGAAATTGGTCTTATGACCTGATGTCTCCATTAAAATTTCATGTTTCTAAGTTACCTTTAAAAACTTATTAATTTTTTATCAATTCTTCTTATTTGATTTCTCTACTGCATTTCACAATATTGGCCATCTTCTCTCCTGAATACTCTATTACCACTGGTATTTCCTAGTACCATTTTATCCCTTGGTTCTTCTTTCTCTGTCTCTTCCTTGACATTATCCTTTTCTGGCTCCCTAACTTTTTGTGCTTCCTAACTTTGGGTATCCTACAAAGACAAGGTTTTAAGCTTTAGGGTATATTCATGACTCTATCAGACCAATGGATTAAGTTATTATCTATTATATCTCTGTATTTCTATATCTTTCTTGAGATTTTGGTCCCATTATGCTAACTTCCTATTGGATGTCCCCAAAACACCTCAACTGCAATATGACCAAAACAGAACTTATGTTTCCCACAAAATGCATTTAACTTCAAAATTCCCTACTTTCCTATCACTCTTCCTCAATTCTTTCAGATTTGTAACTTTGACAACATCATTGACACCTCATTTTTCTCTCTACTTATGCCTAATTAGCTGCCACATCTTGACATTTCTACCTCCATAAAATACCTTGCATCTGATTTTTCTTTCTATTCATACAACCTTAGTTCGGACTGTCAGGCAACTCACCTCAATTATTACAACTATCTAACTTATTTCCCTGCCTCCAGTCTTACCCTTCTTATGTCAGGCTCTATTGGTTGAGTGACTCAGGGCAAGTTACTAAGCTTTTCAGTGTTCCAAATAAATGTCTAGAAATACAAACTACAGACAACTTGTTTATCTACATTGATGAAGGGAATTTCCTCAGTAGGGGATCAGAAACTAACAATTCATGTATCTGAAGAAAAATGAAAAAAAAAAAAAGTAGAATGACAGTTGTCATCCCCAAAGTGAGAGGAACTGATAGGGAATAAGTCACATCTGGTTAGAGGACTAATCTAAAGTTAGCCAGAAGATTTAAGTTTACGGTTAAGGGAGAAATAGAGTAAGAAATTGACATGTAAGGAGGTCTGACAGCAAGACAAGCCCTAATGCTTAATAAATAGTACTTTAAAATATGAGATTCCTTATAGAGTCCTTGTTCGAGATAAGATCTAAATTTGGGGAAATCTATAACTCTGGAATGATTCTACAAATAAATACATCATTCTGTTTATTAGTTCATTTTTACCTTAAAAGAGTCAAAGTTTTAAGATCCACAATAAGTTTTAAGCATATTAATAACAAAAAGTTCATATGATAATATCATTGGCAAATGCAAACTACAAAATACAATGGCTATTTTATTGAAACATAAGAATAATTCCTTTACATGGTAATTAGAAGGTAGGAAGAACAACACCTAACTAACTCATGTACAGAACATTGGTCCCATTAATAGCCTGACAATGTGTAGAAGAGGATCTACAGAAGGTTGGTTGGGACCCATATATGGGAGTACATGGACAAGAGTTGTATAGGATGATTTGTGGATGAATTGTAATCTGTGCTATTAAAGGAGAATACTCTCATATGTAGGCTCAGAGATCCATTAACATATTGAAATCAGTTTCTGAAAAAGTATATATTTGCCTTCTCTCCTATTTCTTCCACTCTTCTCTGCTGTTACTCTCACCAGTTCTCTTTTTGAACTTAAAGTTAATGTGGTGAACTCTAAGCTTTTTTATATATCTTTAATTGAGTCCAATTATTCTTGAGAATATTGCATAATAATAAAACCCCAAATAGAGTTCCTAATTAAGCAGGTCAACAAAAAGTCTAAGAAACTATGCATTTTTTTGTTCAATCTGGTTAATAATTCCCCAGGCCAAGTCCAATGTATAAGTCTGTTTCATGTACATTCTTAAATATACCAATACAAGTTAACAAAAATATAAAATGGATAGAGAATAATTATAGATGCCAAAACAGAAAAGTAAAAGAGATAGATAAAGCATGAAATAAAACTTGTCTTAAATCAAGAGTAGATATGAAATAATTACAATGACAACCAGTCACAAGTGACACAGGCAGAAGTGGGTAGAAAACACTTAGGGATCATAGGATTTGGGATTTGGAGCTGGAAGGGATTTTAGAGGTCATTAAGTTTAACTAGCTTGTTTTATAGATGAGGAAATTCAGATTCAGAAAGGTTAAGAGCTTGAGTTAGGGGGTCACCAAAAATAGCTCATCCCTTTTAAAGATGCCTTTTGTGGTTGCTATTTAAAGTTATTTTTTTAAACAAGTCACTGCCTCTCCTAATTTAAATTCTTAGCCATTCTCTGGTTTTGGTGGGATTATGGCTTCTGTAAGGCAATAGCCTTTATTATTTCTGCCAGAAGGTTCTGAAAGTAGCAATGATAATGAATAAATCACAATCCTGTTCTCCTGCATTTCATTTTAAAAAAAGCAGTAAATTTGATCCTTTACCTGTAATTTTTTTTTCTTATTACATTGAGTCTTCACTCTCTGCCAAGCTGTAATATCCTGGCAATATCCTGTGGTCATCTAATTTATTTTTATTTTTTGGCAACATCACTCCTTCCTCCTGAAATTGGCACATTGCTTTTTTGAAAAAAAAATGAGGACGAAAGTAATATTTATTCTGTTTTGAGAATTTTGTGATGTCTCCTGAGATAATTAGAGACCACCTGGGATACAAGAAAACTAAAGCTAGAAACCATCACTCTGTGTGTGTGTGAGAGAGAGTGTATATGAGTATATGTGTTTTCAGTCTTAATTACGGCTTGAAGATCTAGAAGAATCATCCTTATAACACATTAACATTAACAAGATAGAGTGGAAAACTCTCAAGGCAATATTCTGAATATTTCAAGGGAGAACACTTCACTTTTCTTAAATTCCTAGGAAAAGTACTTTTTGATACATTTCCTTTAATGCAACCATGGCTCTACCTTTATCACCAAGGTACAACCAACCTCTTCATGGTTTTCAGAAGTATGTGGTTTTCAAATAACTTGAAACAAGCTGCCTTATCAGTATCTCTCCCAATTAATGTAATCTTGTTTCTGTTATTTCCGCCATATTTTTCAATCCACTGAAACTCATTACATTTGCAAGTGCATTAAATTAGAACCTGTATAGAAGGGGAATGATGATTATCAGTTAATTTAATTATGTTTCTACATTTTCAGCATTTCATGTGTCTGCCATTTTGGGGGCTTTGGCTTTTTACACTTCCACTAGGTAGACAGATTCTGTGTAAAGTTTACAGTATCAGATAATATTTGACAGCTCATTGCAGTACATGCTCAGTCATTTTTAATCTAATCAAAATTGATTTATGTGCAATCAAATTACTGGAATAAAGAAAGAGCTTTACCAAATTTGGTTGATGATTATACTGCTGCTTGTCTCTGAAGTCACATTAGGATTTTCAGCATCTTAGAGATGAATGATATTTTAGAGATGTTCTAGTTTAGCTTCCTTGATACAAGAGAGAATGAAGGCCCAGAAAAGTCAAATAACTCTGCCTCCAAAGAAATAACTAGTTTTGTTGTTGTTAGAGCTAGAACTTGGGTCTCACAATCCCCTAGCTCACTTTTCCTTCCACTAAACCAAACTCTCTCTCTCTCTCTCTGTTACTTAGATTATAAGATATAAGAAGTGCTGTAAGACGGACAAGAGAACTTGTCTTAAAATTAAGAAGACTTAGTTTGTCTTATTTCTAGGCCATAGTGATTCTCTGTCCCTGGGCACATTTCAATGGCCCAGAACAACTAGAAATTAAGAACAAGATTGAATCATTAAAGAGGTTCTGATCTATCTAAATTGATAGAGGGAAATATCACATTAAAATGTTCATGTTTCCAACTGGGAGGGTGAGAGGGATAAAAGAATTTAATGAAAATTTGATATTCTGCTTTATTTTTATAAGCAAATAGTAATTTCTGCTCTTGTGCCATTGTAAAATTAAAGATTTAAAAGTCAAATACAGAGGACTCAGGATAGTGTAGTGGAGGAAAAAAACCTGTGTGTTTAGCCAAATGTCCCATATTTTGACACTGTCTTTATTACATCAGGGGCTCTTACTTTACCTCAGTGGGTCTCAATTTATTCTTGTAGAGTAAAAGGTTTGGACTAGATAGTCTTCTACATTAGTTGAAAGAAAGGAGATACAGGCCAAAAACTTAAATAACTTTTCAAGATCTGGTATGAACACTACCCTACAAATCATTTTGGAATCAATCTAGAATGGACAACAGAACTATGATATTCCTAATATCATAAAATTAGAAGGGCCTATTATGAGTGACCTATCAGATAATACTACTGTATTTTCCAGGATACATTGAAAGAAACAATTTTTTTCTCTTTAAATAATGATGCTTAATGATTTGGGTATTTCTCCTGCAGTAATGATAGATGTGTAATTAATAGCATTTTACAAAGTCTCCCATGACTTCAGCTTTATTTTTAAAATAGTCATTAATGTCACTAATAAGTTACAATTGGCTTTTGCAATGAAAATAGGATAAGGCTTTCATCTTTTGACCCTGGGACATGCAGATAAAACCAACATTAATTGACTGTTTTGAGATGAATGGGGTGGTGTCTGGTTGTAGGATTTTACTGGAGTGTGGAGAACGATATAAATGACCCTTTTAAATAAGGATGACAACTAGGCACTAATTAACAGACAGGTGAATATTCTGGTCAACCATTTGACATTTCTATGCATCGTGCAGTAGGCTCGCCTTTTGAACTGCGTTTATTTCTAGCTTAATTAGTCCTTCACAGATTGCTATGCTATTAGCAATAGCCTTTCCATTTAAATTCCTTTAAACTAGACCTTTTATTTTTCTCCCTCCCCCTCTGATTTTGGTATTGGCTAATTTTTTTTATTTAAATGACCCCATCTCACTTATTTTAATGATCTTTGCTACATCAATGGTGATTTTACATTTGGCCTTATTTCAGTTCAGTTTTTCTCTTTCAAAAACCAGCACTTTCAGAGGGACTACGATGGAAAGATTAAACCCCTTGGTGTCATCTGCCTGAAAAATCCTGTGGTTTCTTCTGACAGGAAGAGTGTTTTCATATTCCTCCTTGGTCTAAGCTGCTGTGCTTGACATCTCATTATTTAACTCAGCTGTTTCAGCTTCACCTTCACCCAGTTAATTAAGTAACTTATTGAATGTATTATTCAGGTTTGATTTTCCTATCTGTGTCAGAAAGGGATGGGAGGTTCTTTTGCCCTCTTCCCCTCTCTACTCCTCCCACCTGTTTTCCTTCTCTCTTCCTACCTTCTTAAGATGATGGAGGGAGAGGAGGAGAAAATGAACTAGGTAAAAGAAAATAAATATATTTCCTGGAAGAACTATTGATCTTCCATGCAGGACTAAAATAGTACCAAAAATTAACTAGAGAATGAAATTTATGATGTATTCAATTCAACACATTAAGTTCCTACTCACTATGATGCTTCTGCCAAGATCAGGGATAAAAGTGAGAAGTACAACATAAGCCTCATTGAAGACATTCTAGAACTTTGTATCACCCAGAACAATAGCTAATAGATGATTAATAAAAGCTTGTGTAACAAATTGATTTGAAAAATCTGAAATCCTAAGATTTCAGATGCTTACCCTCAAAAAGTTTACAGTCTAGATGAGAATATGAGGGAGGTACAAGTATGATACAAAACAGAATACAAATGCATAGTAGATGCTACTAACAAAGTCCCTTTGTGTAGTATAGTGTAGTGTAGTGTAGTGGAGGGTGTTCCTTGGAATTAGGATGAGATAGCAAGGGGAGGGAGTAGTTAAAGAAGAACCAATTTCTATGATTTGTATTTTAGCTAGTAGAAATAGGAAGATTAGTAAACCTTACTAATAATCCTAAAGTATAAAGTCAAACATTGAGGATGAATATAATTAAGAAGGTGAAGATATTTTAATTGGCTTTAGTTGCATTTGTTTTTCTATGTTACTCAGGAGAAGTACCTCCTGATATTTTTTTTCCTCTGAGTAATTGTACCCTTATAGCCATATATGAAGATATTTTAGAGGAGCAAAGTCTGTTCATTATCTCCTTGTTCTCAAGTTACTAATACAATAAGAAGTTGGCCAAGATAGCCATGAGCCTACACATTTCTCATTCCAAAGCAAGGAGATGGTTCTGGCAGAATCCGGCATAACCAGGTATACAGAAAGCTTTCCTACACATATAGAAATAATTCTTGAATTTACCACAGCAGTTTAGATGCTCAACTATTACAACAGGATTATAGGCTCATCTATTTAGATTCAGAAGCCCTTCATATTCAAGATGAAGATGCAAAGGTTTTGTTAAGTCAAATGTACTATGCTGAGTGACACAGTAAGTATGTATGGGAGAATTTGAACCCAGTTTTTCCTGATGCCAGATCCTATGCCTCTTTCTATGAATATGATCCATTAAGCTGTGCTGCTTCATTAATAAGTTTATGCTAAGACCAGCAATTTCATTGGTAGATCTGGCATTTAGTATAGAAGTGTTCAGTTACTTGATGAGGGGTGTTCCTTGCATGTCTCGAATATATAGCATTATAAAGACACTAAATCAAATACAAACTATTGCAAAGTAAACATTCTGTATTAGAAAAAGAAGGATCTTAGTATCTTATTATCAGGCAATATTATTATCAGGCAAAATTAGAAAGCCAAAGCTAAAAAGGGACTTAAAGCAAATTTGGAGGGAAGAGAAAAGTGACACTAAGTTGAGATGGTAAATAGAAAAAATCAAGAAACAAAGCTACAATCACTGAAACAGTACCTCAGAAATTGAAGATTTGAGAAAGAAATAGACATTAATAGGTAGGTAAAGAGTAAGTAAGAAAAAAAACCTAAACTTTAAGAAAAAGTGAGAGGGAAAATGGAAGGAAAAAAGGGGAAATGCACCCATATTTATGGGAGGAGGAGGGAGAGAAAGGAAGGATAATAAATGGGAAATGAAAGGCACTTGAATTGCTCTTTTATTTAGGGGGAAAGGTCCAGCCAATTTCTTTCTTTTATCCATGTAACTTTGACGGTAAAAGAGCCAACTTAAGTCTGCAAACCATGGAGAAACTAATGTGAAAAAAAAACTGAAATTGAGTTCTGAGCTCTCCAAAGAATAAACATCTCCTAAAAGGATAGATTTTTTTTCCTGTTTTGTCTGATTCTTTCATGAAAGCACAATTATTGTTCAAATCACAGTTGCCTCCTGGTTTTTATATCCCAGCTCTTCTCCAAAGAGTTCCAAGTGGTTGTGGTACCATCCTTGTGCAGAATAAAAGTCCCATTGGTGGAGGAAGCAGAGACATGTCTGTTGCCACTGTTGATGGATTCCAAGAGAACAAAAATAAGTCTTCCGAGGTTAGCAACAGTCCCGACCCTTCTGTTCTGCTTGAGGTATTCTTTTGATGATACTATGCTGGAATGACTCTGAGCAGAGCCCCAGCTCCATGAAAGTGTCAGCAGGGTCTGTCCAGCCTGGGATTCATTGACAAAACCCAAGAACCAGCAAAGCCTGTGACCTCAGACTGTGACTTTATTGGCTGCGGTTTTTCTTGTCATTATAGTTTGCTATTACTAAAGTTGATCTTTCTCTTATAGCCTATTAACCTAAAGCAATAGGATAAGGCTCTTCGAGCTTTCTGACAGGTAGTGAATAAGCAATTGTAAGGTGCCAAATAAGTAGAAAAGATTCTTGCTGATCAGCATGGGTAGTCTACTTAATAAAAAGTAGAACAATTATTCTGTGTCTTTCCCTGGAGAGTTGCCAAATTCTCTTTCTGTTTACTATTACTTGCACCTTTGTGATGCAGTTGGATTGGGTGGGGGGCGGAGGGGGGAGTTGAAAATGGCTATCCTCATCCTATAAATAAGGAGCCTCTAGAACAGAGTGAGCAGACAGAGTTTTGAGAGCTGAGATGGGTTATGTGTTCTATTCTAACTTTCTTAAAGTTTGTTTTTCTCAGATCTCAAGGTCCTGGGATTGAACTGAATCTAGTATGCCCGGAAAGAAATGATTGAAAAAGTTTGGTTTCTTATTTAAAGCACAAAGTTATTGTCAAAATCCTTATGATACATATATTTATACCCCGTTTATTCCATGCTATATTATTAATACTCAGTCTTTCTTAACATTAACATAAATTAATCCACATTATTATGATGTCAATTCAGCCATAGTTATCTTTCAAACTGGCAAACTCTGTCATACTTCATTGATCCTTTATTTCAGTAACTAACATGGTATAGGTTTAGAGAATACTGAACTTGGAATAGGAAAGATCTATATCAGTTTCTTTCTGACATTTATAGGATTATACAAATATAGATCAAGATCTGGAATGGATCTTAAAGATCATCTGGTATAGCACCCTCATTTTACAGATGATTCTAGTGGGAAACTCAGAAAATGTAAGTAATGTACTCAAGGTCATAATGGTACCATGTGTTCTGATCCAAGAATCAATTCTGTCTCTGTGTTTTTCTAATATATCATGGTAAAAATCCTAATATCTGTGTGGCCACAGATAAATCATTCAGCCTCCAGGAGCCTCTATTTCTTCATCCATAAAACTGGGCATCCTTGGGTAATTTTCACATAAGTTTTTGTGGGGCTCTAATAAGAGATTTATGGAAAGTACTTTGCAAATCTTGAAGTACCGTTCATTGGCAACTCTTGTTTGTTAAGAAAATAGCATAAGACATTAGAGAATTTTATTATATAGACATATCATGAGAGTGTGGCTATTTGAGAAGATGAGACAAGAGGAAGATGAGCTTTGTTTTATTTTCTAGATCCACTGGGAGCACAAGTTTGTAATTAAAATAAACTCAAAAACTTTCCCAACAGCCCAGACAAAACACATTTAATTCTTTGGAAGAAGTGGTTAAAACAATATCCATTGTCCAGAATTATAGGTATTCTAGTTTAGCTGAAGACAAAGATATAACTAATGAGGTTTTGTATATACTGATTAGAAACTTTATTAACAATGCCAGTGGCTAATGAAATCTAATACATTTTCTCTGTTTGGACATGATATTATTGATTACCCATTCATTCTGTATACTCACTCCACTCATTCCTCCCTGAGTTTTCATAATGTGGCTCTACTTGTGGTTCTCTTCTTACTTATTAACTAAAATTAAACTAAAGTTTTCTTTGCTGAATTATCAACATTATGCATCTTCTGGATGAGTATACCTAGGGTTCTGTTCTTCTTTCTCTATATTTGATCTTTTGGTGATCCTATTAGTTCATTGTCTTAAACTACCATCTCTTTAAAGTTGACTCCCAAATCTTTATATTCAGCCTTGATTTTTTCTCTTGGACTCAAAGCTCACAATTCCATCCACTTCTGAACACCTTCATTTAGGTGATTCTTAGCTATCTGAATCTCAACATAGTCAACATGGAATTAACTACTCCTGAAATGAAACTACCAGTTTTCTTAAATTGTCTATTTCTGTCATGGGCATCACCATTCTTCAAGTTATCCTTATTTTAAATCTGGGTCATTCTTGACTCTTCCCTTTTATTCATCTTCTTCCATATAAATAAATGAAAATTCTCATTTATTCTATATCCCTTTGGTTTTCACAAATTGTACACTTTGCTCAACCACTCTGGTTCAGGTTGTCATCAACTCTTACCTAAAAAGTAGCAGTAACCTCTGAATAGTGTATTCTTTCTTTAATGTATCCTCTACACAGCTGCCAAATTGAGATTTCCTAAACAAAATTCTGGGCAAGTCTCTTCACTATTTAAGTTCTGGTGGCAAGTCACTGGCTTTTGGATCCATCTTTCTTTAAAGCATTTAAAATTCTTTACATTCTAAACATTCATCGAGCACCTATTCTGCACCAATCACTGTGTCTGTTCAGAAGTTCTACTAGATATTTATAATGTTATCAAGAAAATTCCTTTTCAACAAGTGATAAATATTTATACAAATCAATAAGGCTTATCTTTGTGAATTAAAGACCTGATTTCTGTCAGCTCAATTATGCAAAAACATATCACTTAGCTTTCTAAAACGATGAGTGGATCATCTTATATAAGAAAAGGTAGTGGTCCCTATTGATGTTAATATAAAAACAACCACCTTAGCAT
Source organism: Antechinus flavipes (assembly GCF_016432865.1). NCBI lineage: Eukaryota > Metazoa > Chordata > Mammalia > Dasyuromorphia > Dasyuridae > Antechinus > Antechinus flavipes. The sequence goes on along the minus strand of NC_067398.1, from coordinate 306,606,986 downwards.
GATATTTTAAACAATTTGGAAATGTGATCCTTTATATAAACTCTTAGTTCAAACAAACTGATCTATTCACAATTCTACACATATGGTATGTCACCCATCTCTTTGCCTTCAAACAGGCACCTCCAACCCTGGCCCAGGAATGCAGTCTTTATTTACCCCTGCCCTCAGAATCTTTTGCTTCTTTTTAGGCAAAGGACTGTCGTGTGCTAAGGACAAAAAAACTTTCCTGATTTCCTTGTTGTTAGTGCTTTCTTTTTCTTCAAAATAGCTCAGGTTCACTTACTTTTTTTTTTTTTTTTTAACATTTATCCCCAATGATAATGTACATTTCTTGAGGACAAGGACACTTTGTTCTTGGTTTCTTTTGTTTTGGTTTTGGTTTGTTTTTGTTTTTAATTTTGCTCTGTATCCCCAGACACACTTCCATGATGACTATTACATAGTAAACACATAATAAACAGTTATGAAACTAAGCGCAATTCATACATGTGACAACATTAACCTTTAGCCTGAAAGTAAGTAGGAGTACAGGGAAGACCTTTGAACAGCAATATCCCTCCCCAAAAAATAAAGGTTTGTAAGTGGTAAACAAAGAGTTTAAATTTCTCCCAAGAGTGATGAAGAGCCACTGATGTTTATTGAATAAGAGAGTGACATGGTCTGGTCTACGCTTTGCAAAAATCACTTTGACAGATATGTGGAGAAGAGATTGGAGAAGACAAAATCTTGATGCAGGAAAGCCAATTAGGAGGCTATTTCCAGGTGTGACACAGTTAAGGTCTGTACTAGAATATGGGTTTCGTTGGAAAGAGTGAAATAGATTGATGCCAGAAATACTAAGGATGTAGCAACAAGCAACTGATTGGATGTGTGAAATGGCAGGAGCAAGGAAGTGAAAATGAATTCAATGGAAACATTGAAGCAGGAAGTAACTAAGAAATCCTATTCCTAGAAATACTGGAGCATTTGGGGGAAAGGGTGAAAGAGTTAATGAAGTGTTACATAGTTTTCTACTTGTAAGAAATATATTTCCCCTGAGCTTGTATAGTGTATGAAAAAAAAAAAAGATTATCAATTAAGAATTTCTCCAAAGTGTATCAATAAATAGACCAGAAGAAAAGGGATATAGTCATGTGTTGAAAGTAGAAAGCTCTATTCTGCATATTCCATTGATAGCCATCTCATGTCAAAGAACATCAGAAAGTTCCAAACACATTGAGTAGATTTCCTGTGTAGGAATAACAAGAGTATAAGGGGAAAGACTGTTAGAGAATAGAGGGCATTAAAGAGTTGAGATTGTCATCACTGGAGGAAAAGACTATAATCTACTTACATTATAATTGCTGCTTGTTTTAGTAACATGAAAACTATATATCATGTAGTTTAGAACATGATCATCCTTTTCAAGAGGTTGTGTTCACTAATAGTATCCTTAATTATATGCATCAATATTTTCCATAATTTTTCTTAGCTTGCAATTCACCTTTAGGAGTAGTAGATCAAAGTTTAAATGTTATGGATTTTAATGTACAAATTTTATCATAGGAGAATTTTTTTTAATGTTGGCTTTTATGGATCCTTGAAATAGTAAAGTATATCGGTTCTGCATTCTGAAACTTAGGGTTATGCTGCTTCAAAGCCAAGTATAAAATTTCTCGAAACATTCTACGATGAATGAAAAAAATTCTTTACAGAAAAAAAATTATGTGTTTTGGCTAGATATAAAATTAGGTCGTTTGACTAGCGAAGGTTCTTTCCAGGTACAGTCAAGTATTTTATTGAAGAGTATTTCTATCAGCCTAACCAGCTGGTATGGTCTTAACCTTCTGCATCCTGCCCCAATCCATCTTCCAGAGCTGCCAAAGTGATTTTCCCCACAGTATTGCAACTTATACAAATTAGCTCTTTTGACTCCCTCTTACTGCTAAGAACAAATAAAAACTCTTCTGTTTGGCATTTAAAGCCCCTCACAGTTTGGTTTCAATCTACCTTTCCAGATGTAAGTAGCCATTTTGTGCATAATAGTTGTTATATGAACAGCCATTTTTCTCCTCTTGTTCTGACTCTGGTTCATAATCATGGGAAAGAGGGGGAAGGCAAAAGAAACCATGGTTTAATTATATGCCATACTCCCTCACTACATGCAGCCCAGCTCCATGCTGAGATGGCTCTAAGGGGGAAAAATAGATGACTACTCTTGCAAAGTCAGAAAATTTAAGGTTTGTAGACAGTGCAGTTTTCATTTCTGAAAAAAAAAAGTTGATTACTTAATCTTGTGGAAAGAGCTAATATCCATTGTCCCCCACAAAGTAATGGGCTAAGCCAAGGTGGTGATGACAGAAAATATTGCTTCCCAGGGAGCAATATGGTTGGTAGAGTAGATGCAAGTTAAGTAGACAATTCAAATGTCAGTTACCAAGGAGATCTGTGATTGTTTTCAGAAATCAATAAAGCCTCCTTGATTATCATTGTTAGCCCTCCCAAATACTATCCCATCCATGGATACTTCCCATAAAACACCAAAGTGTGAGTTTTCTCAAATGTTCATTTTATCAAATGTGATATGACCTTTTTCTGGAGTCACAGGAATTACAGCGATTCTGAATCCCAAACTCTGTCATTTTCCATTGTGGGACCTTTTCCAGTGTGGATCTCAACTTCCTGTTATATGATCTAGTAATCTATGGATTAGATCCAACCACACTTGTAGTTTTATTGCTTTAGGGAATTCTCAGTACTTCCACTGTTAGTGCTGATGTGCATCTTCCCTGAAGTTTACAATAAGATCATAGGATGTAAGTAGTATCATAGAAATAAAATTCAAAGGGACTCCAGCAGTTATCTTAGCCAAGCATTTTATTTTACAGAGGTAACTAGGGCTTGTGGAGTCTAAATGATGTATCCAAGATCACACAGATACTAAGCATTAAAAGTGGAATTTGAACTCAGATCCTTAATTCAATATTCAATCCTTTTTCCTCAGTGCCATGCTGCTTCTCTTTAATTTTAATCTCACAATGCTTCCTAAGAAATTAATCTAGTAGCTTGCCAAAGGTCTCACATCATGAAACTAAGTATTCCTAACTCTTAGCCTAACTCTTTATTACATTCTGCTGGCACTCAGGGAATCCTATGATTCTTTAATTGGTGTATTTATATTTGCCTTTTTACATATTGAATTCTTAGAGATAAGGAATAGGAATCATTCTTTTCTGTTTAAACAGTTTTGTTTATGGAGTACTAAGATTGTAATAAGTATACCACTTAAGGCAAGATAGCAATAGACAGTTGAATTCACATAGTTTTCATAATCACCTTGTTTCTAGAAAGGGCAGATTTTCTTAGAAGAATCTATTCTGATCATTGAAGGAAAGGTCTGATGTCTTCTATCTGCACCAAAAGTATCCCTCTCTATAAATTTTATTGAGTGCTCATATTAGTGCAGTACTGATACAAAGCATACAGTATTCTTGGACCTTGTCTCTCCATCTATTAAATAAGAAGAGTGGATTAGATAAATTCTAAGGCATCTTCTAGTTCCTAGCATTTTATAAACTATGAAACTAGGGTCTGTATGCCAAGATAAGGAAAGAGGCATAAATCAGTTATGGATAAGTCAGCATAGCATTTATTGAGTGCCTATTGAATACAAAGCACTGTGCTTTTAAATCCTGGGATATAGAGAAAGACAAAAGACATTCTCTTCCCTCAAGGAGTTCATAGACTAAGATGGGAGACAACATAGAAATAATTTTGTGTAAATGAGATATAGACAGAATAAAGTAGAAAATATCAGGAGGGAGAAGGCATTAATATTAAGAAGGACCCAAGAAGTCTTCTTATAAAAAGTAGGATATTAGCTAGGACTTAAAGGAAGCCAGTGAAGGCAAGAGGCAGAAACAAGGGAGGGTGTGGGTGTGTGTGTGTGTAAGAGAAAAAGGGAGGAAAAGAGAGAGAGAGAAAGAGAGAGAGAGAGAATGATACTTCAAAAGGAATACTTAATGAAATACCCCAAATCAAGTGATATAATATATTTTCAAGCAGAAGATTTTATATTTGGTATCAGATGAAATAGGCATTGAAGATTATTGGATAGCGGATGAAATAAAAAGGGGGAAAAACCAACTTGCAAATATTCAAAGCTACTAAACAATGAAACATGTATGGGATTTATGAGTTTTCCATTGCTTGAATTCTACAATTGTAGGAAATATTTGTCAGAAATATAGGAAATGGGACTTTTAGTCAAGCACAGGTTAGACTAGATAACCTCTGAGTGTCTTTTAACTCTGAGGATGTATTTATAGGGATATGTGTGTGTGTGTGTGTGTATGTGTGTGTGTGTGTGTATGTACAATACTTGTTTATTTTCCCCTTCCCTTGATTTAAATGTTTTTAATATTTCATAAGAATACAGTATAGTTGTCAAGGACCTTTGATTTAATATGCTTAAGCAGAATATAGCTCATCTTTAACTAAAATCTTAGAGAGGTACCAAAGACCCTCCATCAAATTAAATCTACTGTCAGAAGCAAAAAGCATGGACCTTTATATGTCTGACTCTATTTGCTATGCTCCATCCTCAACTAAAAAATGTCACTTTGGTAACACCCAACATAGATATGATAGACACACCTAGCTTTTACTAAACACAGAAAAGAGATATTTAATTAGTATACATAATTCCACAGAAGGAATCCTGGGCTGGAAGTCAGGAAATGATTTGCTACATAATTCTCTAACTTACATAACTTCTCTGAGCCTGGCTCAGTACTACATAACTCTGATTTCTCTGACACTGAATGGATGCTTTTGGACTTAGTTTCCTTATCTGTTAAATGGAGGGGAGTCTGCCATTGTGCATTACAAGATTGTTGTGAGAAGAATATGAGATGTTAAATATGAGAACATTTGAAGAGAAAATGCTGTTCCAATATAAGGCGTTATTTCTTTACGCTAAAAACTGGATCTCCTCAGTTACAGAGGCACTGAGTGACTTTCAGAAAGTTCCTTCACCTTTTCATGTTTCAGTTTCTTAATCTCTAAGTAACTTTATTACCAAAAGTGTATTACAATTGTAACACAATTTAGATATCCTGAAATCCTTTAGTGCCAATAATTAAATGACAATTTTTATTCATAATCTGTATCTAGTCTGCTTTGTTTCTCCATGTGAAGATTTCAAATTTCAGCTAGATGATTCAATCTGATGTGGTCGTCAGTTTTATGTTCCAGATCCAAAGGGCATCATTGTACAGTAAAATCTTCCCTATTCAGACAGGACAGTTTCACCTTCACATCCTCCCTAAACTAGCCTGCATTTTTTCTTCATCTTTTTTTTTTCCCCTTGCTATTTATAAATCAAAAGGAGTGGTGCTGTTATGCAGTCTTGGCTCCCCCTGATGCAAGCATCTATTCTTATCAGAAGTGTTGGCTTGAGTCTTTCAAGTGCATCCCACAGAGCCCCACAAAGGTGTGCCTAACAACATTGTCTCCTGGATTTGGAGTAAAGTCTCTGAATTCAAATAGTTTTGCCACTTACAGTGACTTGGAGCAAGTCACTTTACTTACCCTGGATCTTGGTTTCCTTTTTTGTAAAGGCAGGGGATTGCACTAGATGGTCATGGAGATATCTTCAAGCTTTTGATCCTTCAAGTTCTTTGCACTTGTTTACTTTTTTTATGGTGATTATTCAATTGTTTATTTTAAATGCAGCTACTTCTGGTACATCAAAAGAGGCTTGTCTGACTTTGTATTTCACCTCACTCCTTGCTCCTGATATGTTGGCAGAGCATTTATTTTTTTTTTCCTTTAGACCTTCAATGGACCTATAATTTACACATTATGTTTCAATGAAGTGCTGAAGTGCTGAGATTTGTCCAAAAGGTTAAAAGCCAAAAGAAATACAGGGTTGAGTTTTATTGTTGTCTTTGTTGTTGTTTTGTTGTTATGGGTGTACTGCTGTTTTGACTGCTTGTTTGAATTTCTGCATCCTTACATAAATACAAGTAGAAGCTACTTAGCTGGCAGGAGCCCAAGTAATAAGGTCTGGACTTTTAGAATTTAGGATATTGTTCTTGATTTTATTCCTTTTCACTCAATGGATTTTTAATTCAGTGACTTGTAGAGTTGGAAAATAGTTGAAAAATACTTTTAAAAGAATTCTTTTTTGGAACTCTAGTAGCACTTATTTGTCTGGTATAAAAACAAGTATGATTTACAACTGATATGGGTAATTCCATTTACAATTAATTAAAAGGCACTCATTAAGCCCCTACTGTGATGCAAATGCATGGATTCTATTTTCAAGCAGACCCTTGGTTTGGGTCCACTTCTGTGACATATTGCACATACCTGTAGAGGTTTCTCTTCTCCTTTAAATTTAATTTTGAGGAGACCCGGGGAGGGGGAGGGGGGGAAAGGAGGGGGAATCTGAGTAGGCATAGATCCCAGCTCATTTCTGCTGGCAGATCTGCTGGCAATGGCCAAGTTCCGGGCTGCAGCAGCTGCCTGAACAACGCAGGAAGGGAATGTAAAAGCCATTGGGGGTGGGGAAAGAGGTGATGAATCTAGGATGGAGCATCTGCTATTTTCATTTGGACAGTACCTTCTGGTCCCCTTGAAACAGGCTGACAGTTTGTTCTGTATGATGAACCCTTTCTCCAACCCCCACCTTAATTATCCTTTCATACCTAGGGAGTCCTTCCACACATTAAAAAATTTAAAGAATTTTTGACCTTGCCTCCGTAACTTGCCCCCTACTAAATTAAATATTATACTAAATTTGAATATAGGCTACACACTTCAAATGAGTTTTCCAAAAGGGAAACTTACATACTTACATACATATATGTATATGAATATATATTCACGTACATACTCATATGTGCCTTGTGTGTGCATGTGCATACATGTACATAACACATAGCTTGTTACTCATTTTCAAATCTATGTATGAGCCAAATTCATTTTTTTAAAAAGCTTCCTATATTAAAGTCAATATACATAAGTATACTACATAATTGAATTGATTTCTCTGTGTATTACCTAATGACTTTTACAAATCTTTGCCTTCATTTTTCATTTGGACCTCGTTTCATAAGGTAAAATACATTGAAAATATGTTTTTTTCCTCTTGGGGATCTTTATGGTATAGGATTTTTTTTTTTCTTTTGTCATGTAAAGTTGATTTCTGCATGGAGAGTCTTTTTTTTTTTTTTTTAATCACGTAATCATACCATGTCTTGTAAAGTTGCTTCATACATATCAAGTAATTTAAGTTTTATTAATTAGAGCATATAAGTCTTTGAGGTTTAGATTTTGAAGAAACACAAGGATTTTAGCATTTCAGGAAGTTTTTAGTATTAGTGACACTCCTATAGTTTTTCCAAGAAGTCTTTGCAAAGTTATTTGCTGCCATCTGCTGGCTATTTGTGATAATGCATGCAAAAACTAAAATTGAGATCCTAGTGGGAGGGTAATATGTTTCACTGCAAAAAATGAATATTCTTTTTTATGTATATAGCTTCTACCCATGAGGTTTTATAATTTAGATTTTTTGTCTTACTTTTACTTTACTGTTAGTTCAAGTTTTTATTCTTTCAAATTAAATTCATAGTTGTGTATTGTTTAGATGGACTTATGTCCCATTGATTAAAATGTCTACATTGATTAAAATGTTCTCATTATCCTTAACAATCTGATCTTTTTCCAGTCATTTTCATTTGTGTAAGACTGTTCATGATCCCATTTGAGGTTTTCTTGGCAAAGACAAGAAAGTGGTTTGCCATGTCTTTTTTCAGTTTATTTGATGAGGAAACTAAGGCAGACAAAATTAAGTGACTTATCCAGGGTAACACAAGTAGTAAAAATCTGAGGCCAGTAATTTACATCTTTCTGATTCTTTGACCAACTCTCTATTCACTGTGCTACCTAGTTGCCCTTCTCCCCAATACATAGTAACTCATTAAAAAAATAATAAAAAGCAAATTCTACTCATATACACAGCTGGAGCTTAAGGAAGACAGGAAGCTGAGTTAAGGGAGAGAGAGAAATCCAGGCAAGAAGATATTCAGTGAAAATGCCTAGAGTCCTCACAATGTCTTGTTTGAAGAACATCAAGGAAACCAGTGTTAATGGTTTTACCTTATGAAATAAGGTCCAAATGAAAAATGAAGGCAAAGATTTGTAAAAGTCTATTAGCTTACCAGTGACAGAGAGGAGATTTGATTTCGGGTTTTTTTTTTTTCTGATTCCTATCATCCTGACACTAAAGATATCACTATAATTTGATAGTCTTCAGATTTGATCTCTTGTTCTCTTGTTGCACAGGAAGAATTGGATTCAGAAGGTAAAAATAACCCGGGAAGAAAAACAAAATTGCAAACAGTTTACATTCATTTCCCAGTGTTCTTTCTTTGGGTGTAGTTGCTTCTGTCCGTCATTGATCAGTTGTAAGTGAGTTAGATCTTCTCTTTGTCAAAGAAATCCACTTCCATCAGAATACATCCTCATACAATATCGTTGTTGAAGTGTATAATGATCTCCTGGTTCTGCTCATTTCACTCAGCTTCAGTTCATGTAAGTCTCTCCAAGCCTCTCTGTATTCATCCTGCTGGTCATTTCTTTAATATTCCATAATGTTTATATACCACAATTTACTCAACCATTCTCCAGTTGATGGCATCCATTCAATTTCCAGTTTCTAGCCACTACAAACAGGGCTGCCACAAACATTTTGGCACATACAGGTCCCTTTCCCTTCTTTAGTATCTCTTTGGGGTATAAGCCCAAGTAGTACTGCTGGATCAAAGGATAAGCACAGTTTGATAACTTTTTGGGCATAATTCCAGATTGCTCTCCAGAATGGTTGGATCATTCACAGTTCCACCAACAATGCATCAGTGTCCCAGTTTTCCCGCATCCCCTCCAACATTCATCATTATTTTTTCCTGTCATCTTAGCCAATCTGACAGGTGTATAGTGGTATCTCAGAGTTGTGTTAATTTGCATTTCTCTGATCAATAATGATTTGAAACACTCTTTCATATGAGTGGAAATAGTTTCAATTTCATCATCTGAAAATTGTCTGTTCATTTGATACTGCATATTAAAAGCCATGCTGATATAATTATTTAAGATTTACACAATAAATCCTCATAACTACCTTATAAGGTGATTAGGATGTGAGGTATATTATCATCATTTTATAGTTGTATAAATTGAGGTTCCAAGAAATTCAATAATTTGCCAAGAGTCGTGCAACTTCTAGCTATAGAGCTCAGGATTCCAGCTGTTATGCCTCAGTTTCCCTACTGTTTCCCTGAATTGTTTTGCCTCAGTCTCAGCAACCCCCCTTCCTGGCCATTAGGACTGAGAAATTAGGGCTGGGAGCCCTGACTACTCTAGCATTCCAAACAATCATAAAACTCCAGATGGCTTATCCCAAATACTTAGATGGGACCCTCTGAACCAAACAGTGTTTCCTAGCTTCTTCCCTCCTAACTTATCAGAATTTATGATTCTTCTTTCTTTACTCCAACCTGTCAGAACTGAATTTGTGGTCTTTTCCTGGAGTTCCCACTCACTAGTACTCTAAACACCACCGCCTTTCTTTTGTTTCTCTGATTGTGGGAGACCTATAAGAGTCTCTGGAATCCCTGGCTTGTTGCTGAATTCTTTGAGACAAGAATCCAATTCAGCTTGGCCAGTCCTACTCCCCACTAATAGCATATTAAATCCTCTAATCTCTATCTTGCTGCAGCTTCTCCAGCATTACACAGCCTCAGGTCATCCACCTTTTAGTCTATATTCTTACTGCCACCTGTTCTTGATTCTCTTGGGTCAAAATGAATTAATGACATAACCATGATAAAAACAAATGCCCCAGTTATAAGAAGAAATGTTCTTTGTAAAAATGCCATGTAAAACTTAAGTTTTCCAATACATGGTACAACCTTTTTCAGCAGTGATGTGTAAACATTTATTGTGTGTGATTTGTTTTCACCCATTGTGAATCAACTTCCAAGAAGCATTTCTTTTGTTTTTGTTTTAAAGTAGCAGATTCTTTTGACCTGGGGGCAAAGCAGCAAAAGCTGTTTTGTTGTGATTATTTGTCTTTGGAGGAATAGGAGTGAGCCAATAGAACTTTGACCTTCACACAGACTTAAAGGAACTTGGTCTGCAAAAGTTTCTTTTAAATACACTCTGGTGGACTAAGAGTGCTGGGAAACAGAAGATATTTTTTTTTCTCAACAGTATTTTATTTTTCCAAATACTTAGTTTTCAATGTTAATTTCTGTAAAAATTTGTGTTCCAAATTTTTCTCTCTGCCTCCTTCACCTCCCCAAGACAGCCAGCAATCTGATATAGGTTAAATATGTTCTATCCTTTTAAACCTAATATTTATCATTCTGTGCAAGAAAAGTCAGATCAAAAGAAAAAAAATGAAGACGAAAAAAAGCACAGACAAAAAGGTGAAAATACTAGGTTTCAATCTTTATGCATTCTCCATAGTTCTCTTTCTGGCTGTGATTGACATTTTCCATTTCAGATCTATTGGAAATGCCTTGAATTACCACACTTTTGAGAAGAGCCAAGTTCATCACAGTTGATCATCACCTAATCTTGTTGTTACTGTGTACAATGTTTTGCTGTTTCTGCTCATTTCACTCAGCATCAATTCATATAAATCTTTCCAGGCTTTTCTGAAATCAGCCAGCTCATCATTTCTCATATACCATAACTTATTTAGCCATTCTCCAACTGACTGACATCCACTCAATTTCCAGTTCCTTTCCACTACAAAAAGAGCTTCTACAAACATTGTTGCACATATGGATCCTTTCCCCTTCTTATTACCTCTTTGAGATACACACCCAGTAGTGAGACTGATGGTTCAAAGGGTATGTATAGTTTTATAGCTCTTTGGCCATAGTTCCAAATTGCTCTCTAGAATGGTCAGATCAGAGAAATAGTTATTGATGTATGGTTATAATAGTTTATTTTTGAGATGAATATGAAAAAGACCTTATGGATTTAAATATTCAATGTCTGTTTCATAGACCTGAGAGTAGCTCTAATAACTTTAAGTACCTAAATGGGACAGGTAAGGAATTCAAAACTTGAATGGACCTGGAAAGGAGAAAAACCCAAGGTGGAATGTTTTTAAATAAATAGAAAAGGAAGAGATCTGAATGTAGATCCACCAAGGACCAAAGCTCTCATATTCAGAATCAGTACCCTCCTCATCTTCACTTTATAGATTCCCATAATTCCTTTAAAACTTAGTTTGGTTGATGCCTCATATATTCAATTACTTCTACTTATTGTTTGAAATCACCCTTATAATTACTTTGTAATTTTTTAATCTATATATATTCTATAGCCCCCTAGGAGAATATATTGTAAGTTACTTAAGAGTAGTTTTTATGTTTGTTTTTTAGTTTGTTTTTAAATGTTTTCTATCTTTACAGCATGTGGGTCTAGTACAATGCCTTGCAAATAAGAGGTGTTTCATGAATGTTATTTGAATTGAAATGAATTATTATTTTATTTCATTGTGTTGTACTCCATAAATACCTTCACTGAGTAAGTGCTCTGTTACTTTGTCTGACCTTGTTTTAATGAAATATCCGCAAATCATATAGTGTCATCTGTGATTAACATATGACAGACAAAAATAAATTATAACTTCTAAACTCATGACTAGGGAGAAGCTATTGGCATCATTTTGGTCATAATTATATACAGCTTTCAGGATTTGAAAGTGCTTTACATATATTATCTTACTTCATTGTCACTAGAACCTCAGGAGGTAAATGCTATTATAATCCCTTTAATAGGTGAAGAAAATGAAACTGAGAGAATCTAACAGACTTGTGTAGGTTTACATAGTTAATGTCTGAAGAAGATTTGAACACAGGTTTTCCTGAGTTGAGATCCAGAATCCTCCTCACTGAACCATCTAGCCACTGAAATGGGACTTCCTGAACCTTAGAAACTGAAAATCCACAAGGAAAAAGAAAACTTAAGAGTCTCACTGATCAGACATTTGTGTCCCACTGGCATATTTTATAAATTCCAAATCAAAAGAAGTATGGTTTGGATAAATTTAACATGCATCAGTATATAAACAAACTGTCCTGCTTCCTTTCACTGACCTTCTCTAATTTATAATTATCATCAGCATCTCAGTTCTCATTTTAAAAGCATAAAGACTCACTTCCAGGAGCACCTGAATCTATTTGGGTACACAGGCAAAGGATTAGCCGACCCTGGCCTTTTGTAAAGGAATCACTTTCCTCTGCTGAGTCTTAGATCTCAGCATATTAGTTTCTTATCCAGGCCATCCTTTCCTTAGTGATAAATGGCAAAATACCCAGAATAAAGGATAACCACAGGAAGCTTCTTGTTCCCTGTCTGAATTTGCCATGGCTGCCTTGGAACAATCAGTCCTCATTCTCCAATCCATTCACGTGGACCTTTGGCCATTATACACTTAGGGTTAACTTTATGATGTGAATGCACAAAACCAAGATAGTAGGCATATGCTTTTGAGTGACCCATATTTTAAGCCTCTATGATCCTGACCTACAAGACCCGTCTGAAACAGCTAAATTACAAAAGAGGAAGAATTCTACAAGGAATGACCAGCTTCTGAAAAATGCATCGATGTAAGAGTATTTTGATGTCCAAAAGGAACTCAGTCTAAAGACATATGGAAGGGAAGCTTTAAAAATAGATCTTTTTCTAAACCATATTAAATTAAACCTAGTCCGATTATTTTTCTTCTTTCCATCTTCTTTCCTTCCTTTTTTCCTCCATCTCTTTCTGTATGTCTATCTTTTATCTCTTTTTTCTCTCTGTCTCTGTCTCTCTTTCTCTCTGTCTGTCTCTCTTTCTCTCTCTCTCTCTCTCTCTCTCTCTCTCTCTCTCTCTTTCTTTCTGTCTCTCTCTCTCTCACACACACCTCTCTCTCTCACACACACACACACATATGCACAGAATGCTTGTTGGCTTGTTGCTAGCAGGTTAGGTAGGGGTTAATTAGAGATCTAAGTGTGGAAAGGAGAATTATTGGTTTCTTTAGGGAAATTTAATGTTTATCCAGAAGTACATGGCTCAGAATTCATATTTGGGGAATTGAACTATTTTCCAAGCTAAATCATCAAGTTGGGATGAAGTACTTACTTGACTACTTCTCTTCTGGAAAAGGTCAGGTCATAGACCATCCAGAGATACAAGATATACAAGGCATGATACCAACAATAATTTGTTACTGAAAAAGTGACATTTTTCCAATTTGGTCCAACATTGTTCAGAAGCAAAATGCAGTCCCCCGGGGTGCCAGCAGTGTTGATCTGCAGGATGACAAACCAACAATATCATCTAAATAAAAAAATCCAGCATGGGTTTAGTAAATTAATCCTGACAAGAATAAATTGAATAATCTTGGGGAAATGGCAAGAGTGCTGATTGGGCCAGATGGCTTTGTATGTTGCTGGCCTGGTCTTCAATGGCAGATAAAAAACCAGTTCTTGGTTTATTTATGTAGTTAGTTAGTTGATTAACACCTGCCACTTTCACTGACTGAATCTAAATCTGATCCAGGCTACTCCTACAAAATCCATCTGATTTCCAGCAGAGGAGAGAAAGCAAATACAGGCATCCTAGAGTGAGAGTGATGCAACAGATACCTGAGAAGAGGTTGTCACCTTGTCTCTAGAATAACAACTTTCATCTCAGAGAAGTCTGCGTTATTTTCATCACTCCCATAATGTGTTAATCTGCCATTACTCGCTTTCCTTGGCAGATGTATTTGAGGGGAGCTCTTCTTAGGAAAAGCCCAAAGTGCATTATTTGAGCCTTTATTTCTCTGAGGCTATAAATTTTACATCCTTCTAATGTTTTCAGGTATGCTCTAACTTGAGGAGGGGAAGCAAATTAAGACAATTTAATCTCTTAAACCTTGGGGACAAAATTAAACCCCTGAGGAGAAAAGAGGGACATGTTGCCTAAATCAAAACTTCTTAAACTCTATATGGGGTCTCATAATTGAATGTGGGGGTCATGAAATTATGAGTTACTATCAGTAAATGTTTGGTTTCTGTACCTATATCTTGGGTTATATAACAATTTCTTGATTGAAAAGAGGTGGAAGTGAAAAAAGTTCAAGAAGCATTGATCTAAAAATTCAGGGGTCCTCAAACTTTTTAAATAGGGGGCCAGTCCACTGTCTCTCAGACTGTTGGAAGGCCGGACTATAGTAAAAACAAAAACTTTGTTTTGTGGGCCTTTAAATAAAGAAAGGTCATAGCCCTGGGTGAGGGGGATAATCATCTTCAGATGCTGCATCTGGCCCGCGGCCATCGTTTGAGGACCTCTGGAAATGATCTAACCTGGAGATATATACTCATCACCACACCTGATGAATGGTCTTCTGTGCTTGCATTTAATGGAACTGAGTGTTTAGTATCTGTGCTATTTCCTTTTGGGAGGAAGGTCATTTAGAAATGTAAGTTTGTTTTTGTTTTTGTTTTTCAAAATTGCTGCCTCCAACAAACATTTTGCTGCTGGTATAGTTTCAATCTTTTTTGGTCTACACATGTGATTTCATCAGTGTAGAGTTGTTGAAGCTCCTTCCTAGATTCTTCAAGAGTTGCATGGGGAGGGGGGCGGTTCTTGTGAGCCTTGCCCCAAATCACCCAGTCATTTTGTGCCAAAAGGATTTGAACCCAGATCTTCCCAATGCCAGAACCTTCCTTATGTCCACAACAGCATGCTGCTTCTCACTTTGCACTTAAGTCTTACTAAACAACATAGTATCTTTGGGGTGCATATGCACCAGACAGTCAGTAACTTGGATGTACTTCTTAATGATTACTTCAGAGAATCAGTGAAATTTGAAGAATGAACAATGCATCTATATTCTTGGTTTAAGGTAAACTTTAGTAGATATAGGTTTATAGATTTATGAGATAGGGAAGTGTAGTTAGATGAATCCATATAGAAAAGTGTCTAAGGTTAAATTGAGGAAGACATTGCCTCTCTTTAGTATCAGTGATTCCAGACGTGAAAGTCAACTTCACGATGGCATTTTATTTTATGAGCTGATTCCAGCATTTCTCTGTGGTCTCTGAGCCATAGCTTTTGACTTCACCCCACATGTTTCTAATAAGGCTTTCATAAGCCCTTGGTAAGTCAACTATGCGAATGTGAAGGTGTATGCTACCCTAATGCACAATAAAGGGTAATGGTTCAAAAAACAACTGGTTATTTGATGCCTTTTTAAAAGTTACAGTTCAAAAACACTGCTACTTGTCCTCTGACTATGACTGACCAGTGGTATTTCTTTCTCTCCTCCCCCTTCTGCTTTCAGGATATTAAAACAGATTGCAATTCCTGCGTGGAAGTAGAGGACAGAAAAGTAAGTCACCATTTTAAAATCCTTTTTTTAATATCATGTATGATATAAATGTATGTGTTTAAGGAAAAAATTGCTAGAAAAACTTTGTTGTGGGTGAGTCGGATTTTAATTAGACAAATTCAAGGCAATTCTATTCAAAAGGTTAAATCTGTTTTTCTACAATAAATATGACACATCTTAAATGAAAATCATTTATAGGAATTAGTATAAAAAGCATTAAAAGTGTTTATATTTGTTGTAAGTTTTCACTGGAGCCAGTTTTAAAAGGTGACTCCTTAATATTCTAATTTAATTTGCTTTTTATCCATATGATGATATTGACAATTTGCTGAGTGTGTACCACTCAGCATTCTACTGGCATTCAATCCTTATGCCTGATTCCCGCCCTTTGGCATTCATTGTCCCAGAAATTCCAAGACACCTCACACAGTCACCAACCATACATGGACAGCCAGCACATGCCACAGCCAGGTAATTATCTCTAGGATTCTATTTCCTAGATTTCGGTTTTTATTTCCTATCTTTTATCTTTGGAGGCCATAATGTGAACACCATGAAGGAAAACCAATTAATAGATAATCATGTATTACTTTAATTTTTTTGTGACTTTTCTTACTGACAAGTTTTCATATGGATGTTCCTTTCATATCTGTTTTTATTTCCATAGCAAGGATACACACACACACACACACACACACACACACACACACACACAATGAAGAATGCCTACTATAATTTGGGGGTTTCAAGGAGTCATTGGTTTAGAGGATTACCCTTTCAAGAAAGTCCTATGACCATATCTGTTGTTGCAATCCAAAAGAAAAAGCTTTACCTCCACATTGCTACTCAAATATGTCCCCATGTCGACTCCTCATCTTTCCATTTCCTAGTTCAGAGTTCCCATCATTTTTCATTTGTAATACTGCAGTAGGTCTCTAGTTAATCACCTCCTCTATTTTGAGATCTCACTTTTCCAAAATATATTTACAACTAGTAAATAATTTCCCTAGTGTATAGTTTTGATTTTCCTTGGAGAAAGTCCTTTAGGATCTCTCCATTACTTAGAATAAAATGTAAGCTCTTTAATCCAGAATTTCAAGCCCTCTCCTATCTGATATCATCCTATCTTTCCAGGTAAATTTCACATTAGTCCACTCCCCTTTATGTATGCTATGTTCTAGACAAACTGGACCAAGAAAGTCATTTTCTAAACGACGTGTGTCATCTCCTCCCCTTATTCAATTTCATAGACCATCCTCCTCGCCATCATCACTGAAACATTCTATCCCTTTCTCTGCTTTTGAGACTCCTTCTCTTTTTTTTCAGTTATGCCTCTGTGAAAAACCTTTCTCAGTTCACTTTTCTATCCCAACTGAAACTGATCTCTCAATATTCAAATTTACCTAAAAATATTTTGCATGTCATCTTTGCTCCCTCTATATCCTAACTTGAATTATGCTTGTTTGTGTAGACAACCTATCCCACCTATTAGAACATAAATATAAAGAATGAGGGAAGGGCGAAGAGATTTTCATCATTTTATCAAAAGGACCTATCACTGTGTTTTGCAAGTTGTTATCCTTGATGAATGTTTGTAAATCTGTTCTGATGTGGTTCTAGTAATCCTTCCTCAGCCTGCCTTGTTCCATGTCCCCTTTGACCAAATTATCCACTCAGCACTTAGGACATTTCCTTTTCCCAAGTACTGCTTCAGACAGTATTCAAATTGGTTCGTTGACTTATGCAGATTAAAAATAATATTAATTAAGATTCAAATTGACTTACCTGGGAGATTTTATTTTAGAAAGTGATGTCAGTAAAAAATCTCCTGTAAAAATGCAAATAAAAAGGCAGTTAACGTCATTGATTACTGTATCCTAGTTTATGTGTATCTGAATATAAACATCCAAGCCTATTTCCTGTTTCTTAAGAGGTTAGTAAGGTAAATTAATAAGTAATGCATTTTCCAAATGGGATTTAAGGAAAGAACATTTATAACTGAATTACATGTAGGAATTTAATATAAAAGACAAAAAGAGGAACTTTTCCCTAAAAGTTTAAACACATTAATTCATCAAATGGGAAAGTGAGTGTGCTGGGGGAAAGGGCTGTGTATGTGTGTGTGTGTGTATATCTAGAATTAGGTTGATTAAGAACCTGTTAATATAGAAACTCTTTCATTGGTAGAAATCAGTAACTCATCTGGGAAATTGAAGTAATAACAGTATGGGGCACTAAGAGATAATTAATTTACTTAGGATCCCATAATTGGTGTGTGGCAGCAGAACCATTTTGAACCTACGTCTCCCTCACTTGGAAGCCCATTCTACTGTGCCTTGCTGACTCTTTATTTGGAGGACTGGGAGAGAACAAGGGATCAACACAATACTAAATAATAAATTAAATTCTATTATGTGTCTCACAAAAGTGACATGGTATAGCAGATGAAGAGCCTCAAAAACTAGGTTCAAACCCTTTTCCTGAAAAATACTAATCTTGTGATCCTGAGCTTGCTTTTCTTGTCCTTTTTAATAATACAGACAACTTTTTAAATCTATTAGTTTCAGAGGAAACGCCAATTTACCTTGGAAGAAGAAATTTTAACATTGGGGGCTCTCTATATCAATGAAGTCACAGATGCTTTCAAAAAGTTAAGACTGTGTCATACTTCTTAGTATTAGATTTTCTTCAGTCTCACTCTCTGACACCAGAGGTCCTGTGAATTTCACACATTTATTAGAAAACTTTCCTTCTTCTCTCTATTAATTTCTCTTTTCAGCAGCAATGTGAGTTCAGATTTGAACAGAGGCCAGTCTATTTATTATAACATGCTTTCTATATGGTCCACTTTGAGGAAAACCATTTTCAAGGAAAAGGGGAAATGCAAATGACTATGATATTTTATGCATCATAGACTGTTTTCATTGGTAACAGATTTATATGTCCAGGTTTCTGAAAGTCAAGTCAACAAGCATTTATTAAGCATCTGCTTCTGCAAGGCATTATGCTAATCTCCAGAGATACAAAGAAAGGCAAAAATAGTTCCTGCTCTCAAAGAGCTCACTTTCTTTGGGAAAACAACATGCAAACAACTATGTACCAATAAGATACATTCAGAATAAATTGGAAATAATTTCATGGCAGAAGGCACAAGCATTACTGGGGATCAGAAAAGGTTTCTTACAGCAGGAGGGATTTTAACTGAGATTTGAAGGAAGTCAGGAGGCAGAGGGGAGGCTTATCCTGAACTAAGAGGACAACTAGTGAAAATGCTTAGAGTTAAGAGATGGATTATCCTGGGCAAGGAAATCGGTTATTTAATAGTAGGGTACATGTTGGGTTGTGAGGTGAAAGAGCCTGGGAAGATCGGAAGGAGCCAAGTTATAAGATCATCAAATCCATCGCCTTACTTTATCTTTGGTGAGAGGAAGTCCCAGAGAGAAGTACTTGCTTAAGGTCACCCAAGAAGTAAATGGCAGAATGGAAGCTCACACCCTGGTCTCCTGACTCCTGATCCAATGAATTTTCTATGACATTTCAATTCATTTCAACAAGCATTTGCACTTGCCATGTGCCATGCACAATGCCCAGCCCTAAACACTGCTGTCCATCATTATTGTCTTGTTCACAGACAGATGTGATGTGACATTTCAACGGTAAACTGTGGATAGCCTGAGTGATCATAATCCAGTTCTTCTAATGCACTCTGGTGCTTCTGTCACTATGACATATAATTATGAAATTTCAGCATCGATGTGATGACAACTACGTGCGCACATGTTTGGATGTGTGTACCTTTCTCTCCACTTAATCCAAACGCTTCTAGCAAAATCAGTAATTTGATAAAGTGGAATTGAAGTGACAGCAGATGACAGAGTGCCAAAATAATAATACAACCTCCCTCTGAAGT
Organism: Antechinus flavipes; assembly: GCF_016432865.1. Lineage (NCBI taxonomy): Eukaryota > Metazoa > Chordata > Mammalia > Dasyuromorphia > Dasyuridae > Antechinus > Antechinus flavipes. The sequence continues at coordinate 306,587,649 of NC_067398.1, read as the reverse complement.
GGTAGCCTCGGTGCCCTTTATGGATCTTACAAAGGCCTCACATTCCAAGGGAGAATCGGCAGTGTTCTCCAGAAAACTTTGATTTCTTTCTGTTAAGGAAGAACTTTTAAAAGATTTGAAAAAAAAATTTAAATTTTGATTTTTGTCATTCTTTTCTTTTCACCTTGCCTCATTCTCTTCCTTTTACCCCTTACCTGTGCCTAAACTTGTTATTCTTATACTAAAAGCTGGGATCTTTGGACTTGTCAAATACTAGCTTACTATAATCATTGACTATTTTTTCCTATGAACCTAACCCATTCCAGTGATGACTACTCCATTTCTTAGCCAGTACTAAATGATTTTTGATGATTGCTGCTTTATAATATAGTTTTAGGTCTGGCACAGACTTCTACTGTCTGTTCTTATTTGGGTAGCATCAGATTTTCAAGATTGCTGAGTGCTTGATAGATTGGATTTCTTTGTTTGTTTGTTTGTTTGTTTTTTAGAAAATGCAAAGCTCTAAGTTTCCTTTCTAAATTTTATTTTCTTTGTCCTCCTTTCCCTGCTCTGTCACCTACTCATTCTTACTTCATAAGAACATTTAAGTTAAAAGGAACCTTCTTTTCTTGATTTTTGGACCAGTTATAATGATGGATGAGAACACATGAATTTGAAAAGCTGGAGAGTTCTCATTTTAATGAAGAGGGGTTGAATCTTTAGTCTTGCTCTGTTCCCAGTTGTGTGTTCCATCTATGTCTGATGATTGAAGCAAAGGTTTGTTTTTTGTTTGTTTTTCTTTTCACTTTTTTTTTTATTTCTCTTGGCTCTTAAAATCTATTTTTCATCATTCAGACACTGATCTAATTGTCACTTGGCAGACTGTGCTTTATAGTTTGGGGAAAATTCATGGCATGTGTTGGGGTGTGGGTATGGTTTGCATTTTGTTTTCCCTGTCTAACTGGCTAATTAATCTGAGGGGGAGGGCTGCAGTTGGGTTTTTTCTTGGCTTGTTCGAGAAATAGGCAGCCATTCATCATATGTCATAAGGGTATACTGCGTGCTTACAGAGCTTTTCACCCTAAATGGAAAGACAAACCACAGATTGTTTCCTTGCACAGGTGAAGGAGCACCACAAAACTAATGCAAATTTAGCAAAGGTGACAGGAAGCAACTCATCATTTTGAAATGTCTGAATTGCTTCTAAAAGCAGGACCTGTTTGACATTTACAGTGCTCGGGTTTCCAGTGGGGAATGGAGGCATTCAAATTCATTTTTATTTGTAGTATAAAATCCATCTGAATTTTAATACTATTATGAAGACTGAAATCCAGGTGATGAGAGCAAGGGTTGATGGATCATTCAGTGAAAAAAATCTGTCAGAATGAGCTGAAAACCCATTTGTCAAAGACCATAAACACAGACAAGGAAACAGTTTCTTCTCGCTCACCGTAGGCTAGTTGCTGCTAAGCAGTTTCTGATCATTTGGTAAAAATGCATGTGAGTAGCTTGAGTGCCTTTCATAGTAGAGCTAATTTTCTGGTCTGACTCAGTCAAAGAATTATCAACTAAGAAGATATTGCTGAATCTCATATTAAATGCACTAATAATTTTGGGGACCTATGGATCCAACATGTATTACAAGGCAGTTTTGAAATTTGAGAGCCAACTTCCAAATCATATGACTGATAAGATGATAAATTAAACATTTTCTCCAATTCTCATGATTTCTGAAATACCTCTAAAATAGTAAAAAGGTGTAAGAGATAAAGGAAGTTCTGCTATCTCCATAGACTAAGCTAGGACTCTGCAAACTACTGGACCATTTTGATACATGGACCAAATTTGGCCAAGTGTTTTTGAGCTAATAATGCTTTTTTACATTTTTAAATAAACTGTCATTATATATATAAAAGGAAAAAAAAAACCTATCCATAATTTTCAAGCTATTCAAAACAGGTGGCCAAATTAGGCCTTCCACCATAGTTTACCATCCTCAGCCTATAACACTAAAAACCTGATGAACTATCAATAGAAAAAGCTAATTCCTAAACCCTAAATGATTCACTCATAACTCCCCCCCTCACTACCAAATATGCTTGGCCAAGAATGTATAAGCTGATCAACTGTTATGCAACAAAACTCAGCTCTATTTTTTTTTCCCTCTCAGTGCCCCAGAAAACCAAAAAGCAGAAGCTCACTAGGGTTAGGACAGGAGTACGTCAGCACTTAGTGCAGCAATAGAGAAAGCCAGAAAATTGAGAAGCAAAGAGACTTGTCAATGTATTGTATTCACCTAAGCCTCAAGAGAAATCACAGAATGTAGCTAGGGTCACTTCTATTCTTCACCTTCAGAAGTCACTTGGTAGAGATTGAGATCAGTTAAATGTTCATTGCTTAGTATGAGAGGATGAGAGAGAGACTTTGAGGATCAGCCCCCACTAAACCTGCAATCAAAAGAAGTGAATCAAAAAAGTAAGCAAGTGGGGAACATAAGGGAAAAAGAGAGAGAGAGAGAGAGAGAGAGAGACAGAGAGAGAGACAGAGAGAGAGAATTATTTCAGTCAAATATCTTGAGTCAGTAATTAAACTAACAGCAAAGATATTAATAGAAGAAGGAAATATGATAGCCTAAAGGTCTAAATCCAAGCTTCCTAAACTGTGGGCTGCAACCCCATATGGGGTTTAACAACTGAATGTGGAGGTTGCAAAATTATGATTTATTATCGGTAATTATTTGACTTGTTTACTTAATTTTATATACATAGGGCCATATAAAAATTTCTTGGCTGAAAAGAGGTCATGAGTGGAAAAAAAGTTTTAAAAGCCCTGTTCTAATTGAATCTAAATATTTATGGATAAATATTATAAGACAAAAGAAAATGGATTAATATATTATGAAACAGAAGACTGCAGTTTCCTAAGAGAGCAAAGAAACATACCCACGTGTTCGTGAATGATCCAAAACAGGAATAAGAAGTATGAAAACAGAATTTAATGCTTGCATGGCCAAAATATTGCTAGAATAGAAATATTTGAATCTACTCAGGAAAGTCTCATGAAAGAAACAAAAGATAAAATAATTGCTTGAGAATGCAAATATACAGAAGTAAAGCAGTCTGGAACAAGAGAAGGGAAAAATAACATTAAAAAATTATTTCTAGAGAAGTAAAATATATTGATCCCAAAGAGAGGCTTTATAGAGACAAATAAAAGATTTCAAATCTTTCAATGGATACTAATTTTTAAAAACACCTAAAAATAATGCAAGAAGTAATTCCCCATAATTTTTCTAAATACAGGAAAAATAAAGAAATCCACAGATTGGCAGCATATTTTTTTTTAAAAAAGTAATACACCATTCTGCACTCACAAGAGACTGCAAGAGGTGATAAAACATGTTTACCAAAGAGCAAAGGAACTCAAAATGCAACCCAGTCAGATATAATCTACAAAGTTGAACCTAATGATTAATGGAAAAAATGAGGTTAATAAAAAGACACATTCAGAGCATTTATAGGTTATTCCCATAAGTTCTCTTTCCCTTATATTTAAACTACATCTTTTTCTTGTTTGTTACCCTTTCCCTGACTTTAAAGCTGTGCTTTACTTATTAGTTTCTTCTTCTCTCTTCCTCTTACCTTTTTGTTTATTTTTCCTTCTTTTTTCTCAGTTATTTATTCAAATAAAAAGATTTTTCTCCTTCATTCTCTTCACTATTTATCTTCCCTTATTGAGTATTCTAAAATTTAGGGGTTTTTTTGTTTGTTTTTTAATTCAAGGCTCCTTTATTTAGTTAGTTCTTTTTTAGTCTCAGGATTCCTCATGAAATTAAAGATTCTGAAGTACTTATCTTGGGTTCCCTTTTCAGAATTATGTTATTGCCTTGTAGTATGTCATTCTTAGAAATACCAATTCTTTGTATACTTTTAGAAAGAAATCTCTTAATGAGCTTTCTGTTCTTTTATTGTTGCATTTGTTTCTGTATTTGTTTATTTTTCTTATGTTTCCATTGTTTGGAGTGCTGGAAAAGTAAATAATTTATTCAGCTGAAGAACACACACATATACACATACATATTTCTCAGAATCATGTAGAAATTCTATTAAAATTAAGGCATAGAAATATTGCAAAGAAAATGTAAAAAATCAGAAATAGTAAATGCATCCATTATAGACCATAGCATAGTTAAAATAGCAATTGATTTGGGAAAATAAAAGATACAGACTCAGATAAAGACTAATACCCAAATCCTAAATAATGAGTGAGTTAAAGAATAATTCATAAAAGAAATGAATAATTCTGTAACAGAAAAAGTAATAAAATAACATACAATTTTCTGAGATGTACCTAAAATAGTTCTCAGGATAAAAAACATAGGCCTGAAACATATATTAGCCAAATAAGAGAAGATGATTCATGAACAAAGTGTGCATTTTTAAAATAGAAAATCAACAATTATAAAACAAAAACAAAATTTGAGATATTAAAAATCAAAGGAGAAATAGGAAAATAGAAAAAAATATGTAAAGTATAAGTAAAACTAAAAACTTGTTCTTAGGAAAAACTAATTAAGTAGACTACCCTCCAGCCAATTTGATTAAAAAGAAGAGGGCAGAAAGTCAAATTAACAAAATAGCAAATAAACAAAGTAAAATCATAACAAAATCAGAATAAATGGAAATAATTATCAAAACCTACTGTGTGCATAATTATATCATAAAAATATTTGAGAACAGAAAAGATAACATATCTTCAAAAACATAAAATATCAAACTAACAGAAAATCAAATAAATAGAACCAGCTACACAAGAATTAATTTTGCAGATTTATTTTTTAAAGTGCTTCTTGAAGAAATGGAGAAAATTTAAATAGATGGAGGTCTATTCAGTGCTTCTTGTTCCTGGCATAGATTTGTAGAAATAGAAAAACAAGTAAATAGTGTTTTGGGGACCTTTTACTCCAATATCTACATTTTATAACTGGGGAAAATGAAACCTGGAGAGGTAAAATGATTTGCATGTCATCTGTTTAATTGCAGAACCAAGACTCTGACTGATTATGTAAGCCTTCTTACATTATTTCTGGTACAATTCTTTATCTCTTATGCTATATCTTCTCTACCAAGGAGAAGTTTGACTAGATTATTCCTCAAGTCCCTTCTATCTTGAACAGTTTTTTGCTTCCCATTTTCTAATATTTTGGAATTTCTCTTTTGTTACTATGAACTTGTCCTTGGGGCTAATTTCATTATAGACTTTTCCAGATATCTCCCTCCTAGGTGATAATTTAAGTTGAGAATTCAGGGAATTGTGTCTTTCCCATGTCTAGAGCTCTCATGTATACATACCAAAGCAAACACTGCACATGCACTTGTAAGATGATGTTCTGTGGAGTGAATCAATAAAATGTCTACTACATTAACTAGTTAGTTTTCACAGATCTTTGGTTAAAGTTGCCTGTGAAATTCCTTCTTCAGGACATAAATACAACTAATTTACTGTGATTGGGTTTCATTTAATATAGTTTCTAACTATGGGGGTAGAAGTAGATTATACTATTGAACTTTGGATAGCTCCAAGACAAAGCAGAACCCTTATTTACTATCAGATCATAACCCTACAAAGAACAGCTCAAAAATTACTCATAAAAAAATTTAAGATAGTTCTGGTGCACAAAGAAAAGAAAGTGTGGCGAATGTCAGCAGTAACACTAATCAAAATCAAGTAGAGAGTTTCTTCTCTGCCTCAATTTCTATATATTTAAAGACTTATTAGAATGTATGTTGCATCTTCCATTAAAATGTGAAACCTTTCATCTGATAGGTCATAATTCAGAGAGTGGCTTGTCAGTTCAGAAAAGTGTAGAAACAGACTTATTGCCAGGTTTTTATGAAAGGGAACACTGCAGATTTGTGAGCTAGAAAGTAGGAAATTCTACCTATTCTTTGAGTGTACCTACTTTTTTCTTATTTCTGGATTATTGTAGATGCTATATTAATGAATGCTTGCTGCAAGTAAATGGAGCCACAGTGTGGTGGTGCAATCACCATTGGGGGTAAAAAAAATCTCTATTTAGATTCAGAGTGTAGAAAAGAGTGAAACTAGATAAAGTATTTGAGTCATTTAAATAAAAAATACAAAGAAAAAAATGAATCCAAAGATCCAGATGACTAAAAAGGCTTTTTTGGATGGAAGATAGAATTCCAATTTTATCCAACAAGCATTTAAGTGTCTACCACTTACAAGGCAATGGGAATACAAAGACACAGCTTTAGGAAAGAGAATATCCCAACCTTTCCCTTAAAGAACTGACATTCCACTGGGGATACAACATAAATACAGACAGGTATGGCTACTTCATAATTAAAGAAGGAGAGTACTAACAATTAAGGACCTGAGAAAAGCTTTTTCTTTTTTTTTCAGGAGGAAAGCTTTAATTTTTTGATAAGATTTTGTGTTCCAAATTTTTCTATCTTCCTTCTTTACCCTTCTCCTCCCCAAGACAACAAATTATCTGACATAGGTTAGACATGTACAATCCTTTTAAATTTTCTATATTTGTCATGTTGTACAAGAAAAGTCAGAACAAAAGAGGGAAAATACAAAAAAGACAAACAAACAAATAAAATTTAAAATACAATGATTCTATCTATAAGCAGTCTCCCTCTGGATGCAGATGGCATTTTCCATCACAAGTATGGTGGAATCGTCTTGAATCACCACATTTCTGAGAAGAGCCAAGTTCATCACACTTGATCATCATATAATCTTCTTGTTAACTGAATACAGGAGAGGTTTTCTGTAAGGAGAAAGAAAATAAAATACAAGCAAACAATAACAAAAAGAGTGAAAATGCTATGTTATAAACCACACTCAGTTCCCACACTCTTCTCTCTAGGTGTAGAAGCTCTCTTCATCACAAAATTAGATTAGATATATGATCAAAATGTGAGATGCAACATGACTAAAGTGGAAATATATTTTACATAATTGCACATATGTAACCTCTATTAAATTGCTTAATGAATTAATGGAAGGAGAGGTGAAAGAGGAAAGAAAAATTGGAACTCAAAATTTTTCAATGAATATTGAAATTTGGCTTTCCATGTAATTAGAAAAAATATTATTAAAAAAAGAAAGAAAATATGTGATTATTCTGATATAGTCATTAAATAAAATTAATCACCCTGTCATGACACAGAAAATACTTCATACAATATTAGCATCTTTGACAACGTCTTGTGGAGCTTTTCGTCCTCTTCTGTTGTTTTATTCTTTATTTTAAGGAATGGCTCTTTGGGAAGGAATAGAAGGCAGGATACTATGGGAAATATAGGCTATATAAAATTAAAAGTATAGATTTCTTTAAATGATCATATACTCTAACAAATCCACATGGAAATATTAGGAGTTTCTTCTCTTTAGAATAATGAAAATTATGAACATTGTCATTGTAAAGCTGGAAGAGAGTTTAGAAGACTTCTAGTCCAAGTCTTTTATATTTTAGAAAAGAGAAAAGGGTTGACAGAAAAATGCCTTGTTCAAGATAAATGGCAGACCTGGTACTGAAACCCACTTCTGACATCCAAGTCCAGCATTCTTTTCACTCTAACATATAATTTTCCTTCACTCACAGTCAGTTTTAAATTCTCTACCATGAGTAAGATTTTTTTTTAGATGAATTACTTTGGGGGTGGGGGAGGGCCTCATTCCTGACATCTGCATTGAATCTTCACCTATAATTGTGCTGATTCCCCTTTTTAGTCACGTTACAGATGCATGAAATTGAGACGTTCATCAAGAGATTTTTTTTTTAATTACAGAGAAAGGGGGGGGAAAGTTATGGAAAGATTGAAAGTCTTGAAAATGGATCTGGTATCAAGTTGAATAAGTTTCAAATGGACAGGAAGCTATCATGATGGATGAGCAACCAGACACCTTACTACTTAGTGACAGAACCATAGATGTAAAAACAGCAAATACAGAGGGTCATCCTTAAGATACAGCAAGGATTCCCCCAGCACTCTAACCATTTAACTTCAGCATAGCATTTTGCACTTTGGTATTGACAGCATTTAGCACGCTTTGCTATATTTTATTTGTTTTGCTGCAACAGTGCTATAATGAGAGAATAGATAAGGTAAAAAAAAAAAAAAGTGATATAGTCCAAAAAGTCTTACATCTGGATCCAGAAACTACTTTTCTAGCTGAAGGAACTTATATACAAAGAAGTCCTGTACTGTATTAACCTTCCTGTATTAATCCTGAGTATTAAAAAGAATGATTTCTATAAAGTGTTCTATGAATAGGAAAGCCCTAAAAGTATCCCAAAAGCAGGTAATAATACTTAGTTCTACCATTTCTCTCAAGTTTGATTTTAATTTATAAAATTACAGTGAAAGTTGTAAAAATATTGGTATCACACAGGAAGTTAAATTAATAACTCACTGACTGCACTTAGCCCTTTTCATGCCCCAAATAGCAGTAGGACTGAGTGTATGTGTTGGAGGTGGGTGGAGGGGTAAAGGTATTGGTGGTTGGGATTTGGAGGGAAGAAGGCAACTCCTTTTTGATAGGAGAGTAGCATACTAATCCAATCCTTAGCTCGGTATCTGGCATATAGTAGTTATTCATCTTTATTAAATTGAATTGAATTAAGATTGCCTTTCCCCCTAAAGTGTTTAATAAGGATTTTTCTACCTTTTGTTCACAAGAAGAAAAGAATATGATGGACTGGTTGATTCCAACTGGTGACTTATTTTTCTGACTGAGATTCAGGAATTTATCAAAAAACCAGGTTCCCTAAAAGTTAACTTACCAGAGGTCATTTAGGTATATATAGTGCCCATCAAAAGTAGAATTTGAATTCAGGTCCTTTGGAAGGTCTTCCTTTATCTGAACTAATATGATTTCATTGAGATCATAGTATTTTGAAATTGGAAAGAATCCTAGAAATGATTTGTCTACTCTTTCCTCCATTATATTCAGATCTAGAGAGAGAAAATGATCCAAATCTCACACAATTAAGCACAGAGTCAATCATTGTAGTGTAGAGGTACAGGCAATTTAATTTGTGAATTAGTGGATCTGGGTCCAGTCCTGGCCTTGCTACTTACCATCTTTGTAAACTTAGACAAAAAACTTTATTTAGAAATTTTAATGTCTACTGAACTCTGGGAGATTAAATGACTAGCCCATGAGATGGGATCTCAAGCCAGATAATAATGACTCCCAGTAGAGAACACTTCACTCTGTATACTCTATCCTGCTTCGTCTTAGGATTTTTTCAGGTCTCTTCTATCTAGGGGGATGCTGGATAAATGCGTTGACAGAGAGTAGAAAAAAATATGCTATCTCAATCTACATGACACACTTGTACATTTAATCTGCACTATTGATATTTTTTGTTTAGAGTCAACCAAACCATAAATCCATTCTGACTTTAATTTCATTATTGATCAATGCCCTGATTTTAACATTTGCAGATTGCCAAAGCATATGAATATTTATACTGAAAATTTAATTATCAGCTCTTAGGAACTAGTCTAAATTAGTTCCAGTTTTCCCCTACTTCTAGTTTTAAATCCTGTGAAATCTCAATGCAGTGTTCTTTGGTCTGTACCTGAAAATTTAAACTATCTATACAATACAAGTCTGCCCCATGAGTGAATGATACTTGAAATGAAATGAATGGTTAAGATTGTAATGCTGGAGAAACTGAGGCAAGATAGACATTAGAGAGCTTTTAATATTTTATTTGGAGGGAGAGATTGTCTGAGGCCAAAACCTGATCCATGTTGGCCCCAGGGCTGAATTGGACTCTCATCTCAAAGAATCCAGCAGCCAATGTGAGATTCCAATGAAACACACACACACACACACACACACACACACACACACACACACGGTAGACAAAGGCAAAGGGGTGGAGTCCCAGCACTAAGGAGGAATGGATGTCACTCTGAGTCTGATGGGGTGGGAAATAAGGACCATAAATTCTTACAAATTGAGGAAATAGACCAGAAAATGTGGACCGAGAGATAGAGCTAGAGGATGTTAATTAGGTATCTGAGATAGAACATCTGGAATCTTATCTTTTGGAATGCCAGAATAGCCAGCTACAGCCTTAACTATCTCAGTCCTAATGAACAGAAAAGGGGGATTGCAACCAGAGGGATTGAGGCAGAATAATTCAAGGAACTGAGGTAGGAAAATTTAGGGAAACTGAGGCAGGACAATTTAGGGAAACTGAGGCGGTAGGTGCTTAATAAATGCTTGTTTGACTTCCTTCCTTCCTAAAAGTCAGGAAACTTTTCTCTTTTGTCATTATAATCACCAAAGCCTAAAGGAATATTTAGATCCTAATAGGCTCTTAATGTTTGGTAAACTAAATCAAATTATTATATAATCATCATTATCATCATTTGTTTTTCCTAAACTTTTCTGTATGAGGTAACACATTAAAGGTAGTCTGTCCTGATGGGCAGGATTTGGGAGAGGCCATAGCAACTGAAGGGAAGGCAGCCCAAGGGACGAGTCAGTGGCCAGTATTCTATTGGGATAAAGAGGGAGAGGAAAGAAGAAGAATGTCCTTTTCTCTCACAGAGAAGAAGCCTGCCTCTCCAAATATCTGCATCTTTAGAAAGCAAAGAAAGGAAGAAAACTCTATGCTAGCATCAATTCTTTCTTTAAGGAATCATTGTGTAATAATGTCACTGCATATATTGCTTTCTCATCAAAATATACTTTGGATTATTTTGTGGGTAGCTACTGTATTTTAATTGTGATAGTTTAATCAAAATAGACAATTTAAATCAGTAATATGCTGTAGTGGAAATTGAGCCAGCATTGTATTTAAAAAAGTCTACATTCAAACACCACTTCTGACAAATTCCAGCCGTGTAACTTTAGGCTAGTCTCTTAATCTGTCAGCAGGTCCCTTACTACCACCAAAAAAAGGCAGATTTTTATATGCCAAAATTTGACAATCTCCAAAAGTTTGAGTTGTTGTTTAAAATGTATTTCAAGCAATGGTAAATTGAAATAATGGGTCTAGCTCACACTCCAAAAAAGTTATACAAGAATTGTAAACATCATTCACTTGCATTTATGCTTCATTCCCTTTAAAGAACATACTTCCCTTAATGTTCTTTTTATCCTCGTCATATTCTTTTAAAAAATAATTTCAAAACAGCAGAATTGGAATAAACCACTTGATTAAATGTAGATCTTTTGTGTTAAGAAATTCTCAACATCCTTTCTTCTCCAAAGCAGGTTATGAATCCTTATATAGAAACATAGAGCATTAATGAATATTTCTTGCTCTTCTGTTGGTGGATGAGATCATCCCTCAGCTGGGTATGTGATAGGTTGGCTTCATCCTTTATAGAGAGAGACTGTGCTGTCCAGAAGTGATTTATGTCGTCCTAGCTATTTTGCACAGTTCAGCTGAAATTTTCTTCATGTTGATCAAGGTCAAAAAATCCATGGATTATGCCATCTATCAAAGCAGCTTGACTGCTGAAAATATTGTCAATGGGACTTGATACAGTAACAATAAACTAATAGAAAAATAGGTCCTTGCCCTTTTTATTATCTTTTAAATCCATTTTTTTCCACCAAAGGACAATTGGGGGAATTCTATTTTGGTGTTTGGCAATTAAACACAAATTTTGGTTTTTCTGTACTCGTTTTGAAAGCTGTGAAGACAACAGTAAGATCCCAGAAATTTTGTTGTACAAGTGTCTTCTGTCTGCTTCAAAGAAAAGATGGACTTTGACTCTTGAAGATATTGTTCTTACCTAATACGATTAACCTGAAGAGCAGAGAGCAATTTGAATCAGAGCAACAGAGTTTGTCCAAAAGAATGGAGTTAGGGGTCTGATATCAGGTTCACTCAAATCACCGATGCCTGGGAAATGTCCTGTCTCACTGTGGACAGATTGAAGGAGACAGTTAGAGTGATACTGAGAAAATTGAGATGGAAAAAAAAAAGTAAAACTTTAACCTTACCTGTAAGAAAGTTTAGATATTCCAGTTTGGGTTTAAATTAGCTATAATGTTTATTTTCCCTTCCCTTTTGTTCTTTTTTTTTTTTGTTTTTTAAACTGGTTGTCAGGCTAGAAGTGCAGCAACCATCCAGGCCCATTCTGCTGCTGATCAACACAGCTCTGACAGCTCTGTTTCTGTCCTGGATTGGTTTGTCCTTCCTTAGGAGGCCCATTGCCATCTGCTTCCAGAAGCTCACCATATTGCTGCCAGACTTAGGGAGGATTTGTGATTGGCTTGGCTTTGGTGCAGCTCAAAAATCCCAAGTTTAATCTATATACCAGCTTCAGCCTCCCCTAGAAGCAAGGATTTCAGGCATATGCTGCCATGCTCAGACCATACTGTTTCTCTATATTAATTAAATTCACTAATCACTGCTCCCCACTCCTCTGCACTTTTATACCATGTGAACCTGTCTTATGAAAGTCAACAGGGTATAGCGAATGGAACACAGTTCTTGGATTCAGAAATTCCTAGATTCTGTATTTTGCCCCTACTACTTCTTGACTGAATGACCTTGAAAAACTTAATTAACTTTTCAGTACCTCTGGCAAACCTTCAAACTATAAATCACAGATATATTATTGATCTTCATAGGTTTTTTGCACTGGAAGCAAATGTGTTATTACTCTACAAAGGTTTCCATACTAGGAGTTGTACTATTGAAATAAAAAGACATTATATATTTAGACCTGAATGGAACATTTGTGTGGGTGATTCCTTCTCTTCTCCCCTCTTTTTCTGCCCCTTCCTTTCTGTTACTGTTTTCTTTTCCTTCTTCTCTTTCCTTTCTCTCTTTACTCCTTTTCTCTGCATCACTCTCTGTTTCCTCCTCTCTCTCCCCCGTCCCCTCCTCTCTCTTGATTTTCTCTATCTCCTTTCTCTCTTTCCCACTCTCTCTAATGCACTCTCTTTCCTTCCTTGTCTTCTGCTCTCCCCCCCTCATCCCCACCCTTACTTACTACAATGAATTAAGGAAATTCCTTCCCAAAGCTGGTGAAACCACAGGTCCAAACGCAGACAAAAAAAGTGCTAGTGACTGGTATTAGGTGCCATAAGGACTCCAGAAGGAAATAAAAGACATGGCCTCTGACCTCAACTAGTAACAGGAGAGAAGTGACTACTAATATCCTAGTATATGATATCCTTCAGTGAATATGATCAAATTATAGACTCTAGTTTTATATAGGTAGCTATCAAGAAGGATAATAATCTGTTTGAAAACCAAGAGGATTAATAACTATAATAAGCATTACATAAGTTGGGTCTGGTTCTTTTAAGACAGGTTAAAGATTTTTTTGGCAGAATGAAGACTTTTGCATGCTGGGTTGTAAGCTATCAAGGAAGGCACCTACTTTGGCAGCCTCTTGCAAAATGATAGATGGATAGTCAGCATATCAGAGCATGCTTCAGCAGAGTGAGGCTAGCTTTTCACAGCTGTTACTTTTTGATTCATTGGATAAAAGTTGGTTTATAACATTTTAAATTCTCTCCCAAATCCTGCATCATATCCTATTTAAAATATTACTCATTTTCAGTAATTTTTTGACTTATACATGTACTTTTTTACATTTGAAAGAAGTTAAAGCCATGTTTGATGGACTTGGTAGAATAAAACTCTCAATTTTTCTTTACAAAGGCCCTATTTTAGTAGTAAATATTTGAACATAACTAATTACATTACCTGTTTTTTGGTCTTCTCAGAATCTCCATCAATTACACCTAAATAGATTTATTCACAGAAACTGAGCCTTGTGATTTTATTGCTATGGGGAGCTTTAAGGAACCTCCCACTGGGGGAGGCTAGATCTATAGTGGCTAGGGCACCAGCACTGGAGTCTAGAGAATCTAAATTCAAATAAAGCCTCAGGTACTTATTAATTGAGTAATTCTGGGCAAGTCACTTAACCCCAATTACTTCTCAAAACATGACCACCAACAATCAAACAAAAAAAAGGAATCTCCCACACTAATGCAGATTTGTACTTTCTGTACAACTGTACAACTCTCAAAGGGCTGCTGTGGCAATGAAAGGTTAAATGACAAGCCCAGGAGTACACAACAGGTGTGAGTCAGAAGCAGCATTTGAACTTAGGTCTTCCTGGTTTTGAGACTGGCTTTCTTTGCACCACCCAATACATTTATAGGGCCTTATTATCCTCTTCTTTCCCTTTGTCATAAAGAATGAAATTATTATAGATGCAGAGGTGGAAGGAACACCTTCCTTCAGTCTCTTTATTTTATAAAAGAGAAAACTAAGGGTCCAGAAAGGTTAAGTATTTTATATGTTTACACATATTGGATTTAACCTACATTTTAATGTGTATAACATATATTGGATTGCTTGCCATCTGATGGGGGGAAGAAGAGGAAAATCTGAAACACAAGGCTATGCAAAACTCAATGTTGAAAAATTATCCATGCATATGTTTTTAAAATAAAAAACTTTAAAAACAAAACAAAAAAAGGTTAAGTATTTTACCCAATGTCATCCTCCAGATAAATGTTCTCTCAAATGTGCCCCACTGCTTCCCTCCCAGTTCCATCTTTGCCTCTAGCTCTGACTTTTGCCTTATCTAGCTCTTCATTGGTTCTAGACCCTAACTACAGACTACCAGCAGTCAGAAAATGATCATTGATTACCAGATGTGTAAAAGCCACAGGGTTAGATGCCAAGTTTAGGTAAAGCAGTATAAAGTCCTTACTCTGAAGGAAATGCAGCTCTAATTGAGAAGATAAGAGAGATGGCAAACATAAATAGCAAATTTCAGATGAGTTCTACAAATGCATGATGGTAGAGAGATCATCCCCAGTTTACAGTGAGATTGGGTTAGATTTGGGTTAGATTTAGGAGGACTTTGAATGCCAAATGAAGGAGTTTGGACTCTGTCCTTTGAAGAATTTTTATTTTGTTTTGATTAGTTTTGAGCAGGCAAGTTATATGATTAACAAGGTGTTCCAGAAAGATTAATTTGGTGGAAGTAGGCGGAATAGATTAGAGCCAGGAAAAAATGGAGACAGAGGGAGATGAGTTAGGAAGCAATTGCAGTAGTCTAGACATGAGGTCATCAGGGCATGAACTAGGGTAGTAGTAATGGGAATAGAAAGGAAGAGATTAATACAAGAAATATTGCAAAGGAAGAATGGTCAGCCTTTGATGACTGATTAGATAGGTGAGGATAATTGGGAGAGAAGAAGAGGGGGGGAAAGAATAGTTCAGTGGAGAGAGTGTATAGATAAAAGATCATAGGGTTGAATTATAAATCTTGAGGGCTGCCAATATTTAGAAAATGGGTGAAAAAGAGGGGCCATCAAAAGAGACATAAGATTAGAATAATATTTTATCAGGAAAAGTCAGAAAGCTAAGGGAGATAAGCAATAGTAAAAAAAAAATGAGGTACAGAGACCAGCTATGAAAGCCTCTGCTGCAATATTTGATTCATGTGTGACTTATTTGTATTATATATAATGTGTGTATGTGTAATACCATCTTTTATGGAGGCTAGATGTCTTTACTTTGTAACTATAAGTTCAAAAGAAATTAATGCCCCCAAAGGCTACCTACATCAAAAGACTGAAAAAAGTAGATTTTAACATCTAGCATAAATTAAGACCTCTATATCAAGAAACATCAGGGAGCTGGAATTAAATAAAAATTAAACCTAGAAACTGAGTAATGACCCAGCTGTTCATTATAGCCTCAAATTTTCAATCAAAGATAAAATCTCATTAAAAGTATATCTTTGATTAGAGAACAAGTTTTGATGGCAAAAAAAGTTGGATTATTTCATGTTTAATGATGTGAACCATTTCTTTCCCTCCCCTGCTTTCTACCCATCTCTCCCTCCCTGTCTGCTGTCTATCTCTGTCTTCCCCTCTCTTTCCCTTCCCTTTCCTCTGTCCATCTGCACTCTCTCCCTCCCTCCTTCCTCCTCCTCCTTCTCCTCCTCCTCCTTTTTTTTCCTCCTCTCTCTCTCTCTCTCTCTCTCTCTCTCTCTCTCTCTCTCTCTCTCTCTCTCTCTCTCTCTCTCTCTTTCTTCCCCCCACCCCCGCTTTCCTCCCTTCCTTTCTCCCTCTCTCTTCACACACACACATTCTTTATCTTCAGGAACAAATATAAATGTCATTAATCAAAAACAAATGTGATTAGAATGGCTAAGACTCCTTATGTTGTTGTTGTTGTTTTCCTTACCAGCTACAGAATTAAAGAGTCTGTTTTATAATCTATTGCAATTTTAGAAAGAAATGACCTAAAATGATTTCCTTGAGATGCTAAATTGTTATTTCAGGGGATGGAGGGGAGGGCATGGAAGAGAGGATTTTTTTGTTGAATGTACTTTTATAGAGAGTTATAAATTGCATTTAAGTTGAGTAAACTTAAGAACACTTTAAAATCGCATACATCTCAAAGTAGACAATTTAAAAACAAATTCAAGTTAACATTAGGAAGTCTATCACAGATATTGAATTTTTATAATATTATGGGATGAAGATCTAGAAAGTAGCTTAGCTCTCTTATATTCCAATCTACTCATTTTACAATTGAGGACACAAGATGTGAGGAAGATGATGACTTTCCTGAAATCACAGGTAGATTAATAATGCAACATTTACAATTAACAACAGCTAACATTTACATAGCATTGTAATGTTTGCAAAGTAATTTACAAATGCTGTCTCATTTTATCCTTATGTTCCTCTGGAACATAGATGCTATTTCTATTTTATAGATGAGAAAACTGAGGCAGGCAGAGCTTAAGTGAATTGCTCAGGGTCACACAGTTAATAGGTGTCTCAGGTTGCTTCAAAGAAGTCCTCCTGGTATAGGTCTAGCTCTCCACTATATCATTTAGCTACTTCAGTGCTAGCTATTGATAAAAGCTTCTAGATTGACTGAGCTGGGGTTTTTTATTATCTTCTTTTGGACTCTAAGCTCTCCCTAGACAGAAACTGCCATATTTTATGTCCCAGCATATAGAAAAGTACACTTCAAAATTTATTATAGGAATAATTAACAAATATTTTATTAATGAATGCATAAATGCATATACATATATGTATATATATATATATATATGTATATATATATATTACCTATTTGGATCAAGGTGTAACTTTATCCCATTTCATTGCTTCATAATGGAGTCCTATTTCTTAGTCAACATCTTACAAATATAAATCTCTGTCTGTTGCAAATAAGCTTTATAATTGTTCTGGAGATAAGAGCTTTCTATTATTCAACTTAAAAACAGGAGAGAGAAGATATGAAATGGATCAAATTGTTTGATAATAAAACCTTTATTCAAGAAGAAGCAATTACCTGCCTTTATGGAATGGGGATGCAAAAATCCCTCCATTCCTCTTCTAGGATGAAAGCATTTTGTACGCTAAAAAGAAAGGATGGTCATAAGCACCATTTTCCCTCTAATTTCTATATATTTTTATACAGCATGTGGTTTTTGGGCAATTTATTCATTTGGATAGACATTATCACATTTTACCTTCTTCATAACCCTATAAGATAGGCAGTACAGACGTTCCCTTTTTATCAAAGAGGAAAATGATGTTCTGTTGGTTTAGGTAACTTACTGTAGTCTCATAACCACAACCTGGGTCTTTCTGCCCCACATCCAGCATGCTACTCACTATTTCATGTTCTAGGCTTCGTGATATTTTTAAAAGACTTTTTAAAAGTTTTTTTTTAACCTGCTGCCCATTGATATCAAAGGATTTTTGAACTAGGATAGGATAACATTGATATCCTTATTTTCACTAACCTTCAGTTTTTTCTGTAATCCTAGGTATTTTATTTTGTGAACTTACATTTTTTTTAAAAAAAATATTTTGAGGAATCTATAGATATTAACAGACTTTCACAGTTATTTATCAAATGAAAAATAATTGTAAACCTGTTGTCAAATGAAATTATTTTTCAAGCACTTAGTACAGTACCTAGCAAAGAGAACTAGATAAATATTTGTTCTCTCCCCCTTCTAATACCATTAATATCAACAGGTTGTGATTAATTTCAATAGAAAGAATTTGGACCCAGAAAAAAATCACAGTTCCTCATTGTATCAAGATTATATTTTTAAAATTTTGTTTTCATCAGTAATCAAGCAACATGATCCTGTCACAGAATTTGTGATAATAGGATTTCATCTATATTTATTTCTCTTTCACTGGCTTAGCAGAACTAATTAGAAATTAACCCTCTTTGCTAATTCTATTAGTATCAGGGTTAAGGTTACTATGGGCATGGTGGAAGAAAGTGGTTTTCTGAGACTTTGACCTATAATTATTGTCTAAATGTGCTTCCTGCCAGTGTGGAAGTAAAAATTGTCATGGAAATGGGATTGCAAATACCTGCTATATCATATACACTTGGTATACTTGAAAGAAAACAAGATTAGGAGTCTGAATTTGTCCACTGATTTGAGGTAAATTTTTACTGGTGAATAAAACTATCACTGCCAAATTCCCTCATTAAAACATAATCAAATGAATCTATGATCTCATCAACTTTTGATGTATATTTAACCATGTATGTAGCAAACCATCCATTCCTTTCACCCCCTGTGACTCTTGCCAGTATAATCCCTTAAATTCAACATGGAGAAGGTCCACTGGATGTGCTGATTGATGGATTTTCTTAATTTATTTCAATATCTAATATATAGAAGTGAAGCATTTGGGCTGTCTACTTGTTATCCTTTATCCTGTATCTAGCCTGTCTTTTTTAATCACCTGTTTCCCTGTTAACATCCTTTACTCCAGCTCTTTTTTGTTCTGTTTTTAAGAATGTAGTTCTATATGATGTTTAAATAATTGAGCCATTCAATTGCTTTTCAAAATTTAAATAAAAATGAATATCAAATAATTTTCTCAATAAACAGGCAAAGTAGGTTGATGGACTGGATTTTTTTTTCTTTTTCTTTTTTTTAAATCAGCTATAGATTCCAGAATGTAAGCACTTTGTGGATATGTACTACTTTTTTTATTTTGTCTTTGTTTCTCTAACACTGACCAGAAGTACCTTGCACTAAATGAATACTTGTTAGATAGATAGGATTGGATGTAGCACAACATCCTCATTTCCTGTCTCCTTTTTCCACCTTCCTCTTTCCTTCTTTGTATGTATCTATATATCACTGCTTCGCTCTCTTTTTCTCTAACTATAGTACTCGCGTTCAATCTCAGTTTCCTCATTTGTAAAATGGAACTAAATCCTGTCCTACCCCTCTTGGTGGGGTACATCATCATTATCATAGGAATAAGAACCAGAAGAGTTCAAAACTCAAATATGCCAAACCTTAAATAAGGTTTCCTGTGAACTATTAGCTTTTTTATGCACTTTTCTTATTTCACTCTTTTTAAATGCACTATAATCTGTTTTATTGTTTTTTTATTTCTTTTGTTAAATATTTCTCAACTGCACTTTAATCTTTTATAGGTCCTTCTAAGGTACCTCGTGGCCCACATGTTGGACACTTCTGATTTAGTTCAACCTCCTCATTTTGCAAACGGAGGAACTTTCATCCAATCCAGAAGTCACTAATGGCAGAGCTTGGATTCAAACTCACGTCTTCTCATACTAAATCCAAGACTCTTTTGGCTATACAACTTAAGATTTCATACCTCATTAGATATTATGATACATGCATTTAAAAAGAAGGAGTCCATGAAAATACAGAGTAGTAATATTATTTTCATTCTTCTGTCCTCTCTCTTTCCATTTCTTCCATATTTTCACCATAGAATATGAACTGGAGAGAAGAAAAAGTTTCATTTTTTAACTTTGTAACCATCCCTAGGGACAAACACAATGCCAACCATCCCTAGGGACAAAAACAATGCCTTATGCATATGGACTCTTGAAAAAGCTCAGTAAAATGAATTTCTTTTGCAGAAGCACCCACAATTTAATAGATCAACATCGCATTCTATATCTGATATTTTTTTCCCTCTGACAACAGTTCAAAGTCTCTGTCTTTGTGTTCCTCCTCTGAATTTAGTTTGCCGCATTCCTTCCAGTTTGAATTTGATTGTGAAGCATTCTAAATGTATTCAGAAATCACAGTACATCTAATCTTCAGAGGAGAAATCAAATTTGCCAGTTTGCTGAAGAACAGGCCACTGCCTCATTTTTTGCTACACCAACTTCCATAGACTATTGATAGTCATTTCTTAGAAATTCAGAAGTTTACAGTTATCCAGTGACTTAAAATGGATTTGTATTTGAAGAAAAAACAGTAACATACAAAGTATTCTTGGGATGTTATCTTTTAAATTGAAAATATCTTAAGAAGAAAGCATAATAGAGGTTTAAGAAATATTGGTCTTGGAATCAAGAGACTCAGAAGGACCTGGATTTGGGCCCCAGTTTTATTGCTTACTAGATGGGCAAAGACTTCATCTTTTTGTTTTGGGAGGAAATAGGAGTTAAGTGACTTGTTTAGGATGGCACAGCTAGTGTTTGAAGCCATATTTGAATTCAGGTCCTCCTTACCCCAGAACTGGTGCTCTATCCACGGAGCCACCTACCTGCCCTGTAAGTCATTTCATCTTTTTTAATGGCATTTTATTTTTCCAATTACATGCAAAGACAGTTTTCACATTTTCCTTTGTAAAACATTATATTCTAGATTTTTCTCTCTCTTCTCTCCTCTCCCTCTTCCCCAAGACAGCAAGCAATCTGATATAGGTTAAATGTGTGCAGTTCAAAACATATTTCCATATTTGTCAGGCTGAGCAAAAAAAAAAATCAAATCAAACGGGGAAAAAAACACAAAAAAGGAAAAATAACAAGCAAGTAAACAGCATTCAGAAAAGATGAAAATGCTATGCTTTGATCCACATTCAGTCACTATAGTTCTCTTTCTGGATGTGGATGGCACTTTTCATCATAAGTCTATTGGAATTGCCTAAAGACCTAAATCCATCGTGGTTGGTCACCACATAATCTTGTTGTTACTGTGTACAAGTTGATTCTCCTCATTTCACTCGGCATCAACTCATCTAAGTCTTTGCAGGCTTTTCTGAAATCATCCTCCTGATTATTTCTTAAAGAATGATAATATTCCATTACATTCATGTACCATAACTTATTCAGATTTCCCCAACTAAGGGAAATCCCCTCAATTCCAGTTCGAAATGGACAGCAGCCTCATCCCCAGGAGAAGCAATCAATGATGAGGGGTACAAGCACCCATATGCTAAAGCTGAGTATATTTTTTTTCAGTCCTGTACAACTCTCCATGACTCTGTGGATCAGCCTCCACAATCTCAAGAAGTCTGTTCAAGTTCATATTTGTTATTTCCATGACACTATCAATCCACAAGAATTAGAGAACACTAGATCTTTCTTAATATATATATATATATATATATATATATATGTAATTAATCAGAGACAGTATGTTATAAGAGTTTTAGAGTCAGAGAATCTGAAGTCATGTCTCATTTCTGTCACTACTTATTATATGACTTTAAGTAGCTTAATTAAAGGCAACTAGATGGATAGACTACTGGTCTGGGAATCAGAAAGATTCTTCTTCCTGGGTTCACATCTGATTGTGGACATGTACTAGCTATGTGATCCTGGTCAAGTCACTTAATCCTATTTGCTTCAGTTTCCTCATCTGTAAAATGAACTGGAGGAGAAAATGCCAAACCACTCCAATATCTTTGCCAAGAAAATCCCAAACAAGGTAATGAAGAGTCAGACATGTTTAAAACAACTGAACAACAAAAAGTTGCTTAATGACTCTGACCCTCAGTTTTCTTATCTGTCAACTGGGGTGTTTGATTTTTTTTCATTTTTATAACTGTATTGCAATACAATTTGTTTCCTTTGTAATTTCATGTATTTTCATTTATACATTTAAAAATGTCATTCTAAAAAGGGATTCATAGATTTCACTTAGACACGGGCCAGAGGAAACATATACAGACATAACATATACAGAAAGGCAAATAATGCCTGCTCTTAAGACAAATTTATTATCTTCAGTTACAAATAGGATAGCTATTAAAGAAAATTAAATTTGCTTCATTTATTATGTTAGTTTTCCAAGATTCCCAACAAATTGGAAATTAAGCTTTGATCTGTTATTATAAATTCATAGGGCTCTCTGGTTTCTTCATACAAAGTATCTTGCTCTTAAAAACTTGACTAAAAAATAAAAACTTTCTTCTTCCATGGAAACTTCAATTCTGTTGATTATAGCTTGAAGATTATATGTGTAGTATTCTTAAGTGTAGACTAATGAACCACTTTCCTTTTGGTTATCAGATGTAACAACCCTTCTTTCTGATTCATGTTTAGTGACTAGTTGAAGACACACCTGTACCTGATTCATTTTTTAGTTGTTAAGTACAAATATAATAAAGTGGTACTTTAACTTATATAACCAGAAGATGGCAGTACAAGATAAAGAATTTGAAAGCAGGGCGTCTTCAGCGGTTTTAATTACCTAAAAAGAACTCGGGTATACTTTTGTAAAGTAATTGAGTGTGGGCTTTTGTTTTGTTTTATTTTGTTTCTCAGAAAGGGCAATGTTGGCAAGTATTTCCATCTCTTCTCTTAACACTGATATCAGAGGACAGGAAAATACCTAATCACTTTGGGACTAGACTATATTTTTGCAAATACTATCAGTTTTGACTAGCTTAGAAATCATTCCTGAGGTTAGGGATACACAATTTTCAATTACTCCTAAAGTCACTATCTCCCTCTCTCCTTATATTATAATGCTAATGACCAGATGATTAGGGATAACTGGGATTAGATAGAAAGTAGATGTCTGTCAAAATCCTAACCCATTAGTTAATCAGGGACCCTAGTACCTAGAATTAAAAGTTAGCTAGAACTTGTTTTTCTAATAGAATCACTTTAAAGTTTTTGTTGTTGTTGTTGTTGTTGTTGTTGTTGTTGTTAATCAACGAAATATTTAAAATATAGAATTAGGTAAGAACATTCCTTAGTGCTTGTTTTCTTCTTATTTCCTTTTGCTGTGTTATTTTTATTTTTAAAGCTCCAGGAAATTACTAATCAGAGAGGTGTGAAAATAAATAAGATAGGAATGTAATGCTAAACTGTAAAAGAGCAAGGTAGGAATGTAGACTTAAGAGTTTACTTAGAAGTTTATAGAAAAGAGAAAAAATGACCAGAAGAAATATAGTGAGGTTATGACTTCTTAAGTAGAGAAAAGAACAAAATGGAGGCTAAGAAAATGGAGATAACTTCAAGCTAGTATAGTTTCACTAAAAATAAGTGATGGATGGCAAATTAATCTCATTTCCTTTTCTGGTAGGGTTATTAGACTGGTAAGTCTGAGAAATGCCATAGATATCTGGATTTTTATGAGTAATTTGTCAAAGTCTCTCATGGTATCATTGTGGACAAGATGGAGATATATAGTTAAGATAGGGCAGTTAAATGGATTTTTAGTTATTTAAACTACTGTACCCAAAGAATGTTGATTAATGGATCAGTGTCAACCTGAAGAAGGTACCTAGTGATGTGTCACAGGATTCTACTCATCCTGTTCAACATGTTTATCAATTTGTATAAAGACTTAGGATATTTGTTTCCTAAGCAAGCAAAATATATAAACTTGAGAGGAAGAGTTAATATGCTGGATAGTAGATTCAGGATTTTTAAATTTATCAGCAGAGTAGAAACATGGAGCAATACTTGCAAGGAAAAATATAATAGGAATAGATGTATAATCCCGAATTTAGGTTAAAAATACTCAGTTGCACAAATGGAGGGTTGAAAAGGATTTGGTAAATGGTAGTTGAAACTGACTTAAATCTCAATATATCCCAAAAAAGGGAATATGGATGCTAAAAAAAATTTTACATGGTTAAGGTAAAAAATAGGTACTAGAGCTGAAACAAAGGAAAATAAGAATTCTCAAAAAAAGGAAAATAAAGAAGAATACAATATAATAGTAATAGCTAACATTTATTCATGTAGTATTTTGAGGTTTGTAAAATGTTCTACACATAATATATCATTTGATCCTCATCACAATTGTTTGAAGTAGGTGTTATTATTATCCTAGTTTACAAATAAAGAAATACAGGTTGAAAGATGTTTCCTAAGATCATCAAGTTAATAAATGTCTAAGAAAAGATTTGAATTAAGTCATCCTGAGCTCAATTCCAATTATTCTGTCCATGATGCCACTTAAAATACCTATATTCCCATTATGGAGTCACTGGATCCTAGATTTAGAGCTGGAAGAAAACTTAGAGACCAGGTAATCCAGTTCTGTCATTTTCAAATAAGAAGACAGTCACAGAGACACAAAGTTACCTGCCCATGGTCACATAATCAGTACAGGTTTGAATCCAGGTGTTTTCATTTCAAATTCACTACCCTTTTCAACAGACAGATTGGAAGTGGTCTCTTGATAAGGCATAAAAGGATAAGAGGGAACATTGATTTGAGAGAACATCTAATAGTCCAGTTTTCTTTGAACACATTGTACAGTAAAGGGATCACTGTGAAATAAAACTGGAAAAGTATGTTGGGACTAGTTTTTGAAGAATCTTCCTTAAATGACAGAATGGATTGTCAGTTCAGTAGAGGTCACCTATGTGATATGACAGACAAAAAATTCATCATCATAGATTCCATAAATCACACAATTGTGTTTAGGATGATGGAGGTCATAATGTTATTTTATTTCACCCTGAATAAGCTAATTCTAGGTAAATCATTTTAAGAATGACTTTTATAAGCCAGAACATGAATTGAAGAAAGATGATGAAGTGGGTTACCATCATGCCATTGAAAGAACTATGATGGTTAGCTTGGATTTAGAAGACTATGAGTGGGAGAAGGAATGGTAATAGTCTTCCATATCTTGGAAAATCATGAGATTTGAATTGCCAGGCAGCAGAGACTTAGAAATAAGAATACTAGATAAAGGGAGTATATTTCAGAGGAAAGAATGCAAGATATGTTCATTAAAATCCACATCTGCCCTTTGCTACCTGTTTGATCTTCGACTTAACCTGTTTTTTCATTAGTAAAATGAAAGGATTGGACTGTGCCATCTCTAAGTTCCTCATTCCTTTAAATATATTATCCTGAGCTAAAGAAGGACAGATTTCAGTTAGCAAGATGGGAAAACTTTCAAATAGACTTATCAAAAGGTGGGAATGGAGTATATCCCTCAAAAGTTTTCCATCACTTTGTTTTTTCATTGGAAGCTGAATGACAATTTATCAGAGATGATGTATAGAGAAGATTAGCTGTATGGGTAGCATCTCATCAACAAATACACATATTCTCTTTACTGAATTAACACAGCCACCATCCAGGGTCAGGTCTTTATGACCCTTGACCTGGACTATTTCAGGATTCTCCTATTTGGTCTCCCTGCCTCAAGGCTTTCCCCATTTTAATCAGCTCTCCACACACTGCCAAAGTGATTTTCCTAATGTGTATTTCTGGCCATCTTACCTACTGTTCAGCACATTTCAATGCCTTCTTCTTACTTCCAGGATCAAATGGACATTTACACTCTTTACAACCTAGCCCCATTTAGCTTTTAACACTTTATTTCCCTTCATGAATTCTGCAATCTAGCACTACTGCCTATTTGCTGTTCCTCTCATAGGACACATCATCTCCCATTTCTATGCACTTGCACTTACACTGTTTACCATCGTATAACTTTTTTCCTATTAACTCTGCCTCTTGGCACACCAAGTGCCCTACAAGACTCAATTCAAACACCATCTTCTACTTCTATACCTATTCACTTGAGTCTTATTCTTTAATACTTCTCTCCTGCTCTGCACTTCATTTTTGTAAATGTACATTTTTCTTGTTAAGGGCAGCAATTGAGCATTTTTTTTGTAATGTTTTGCTTTCTCTTTCTTTGTATCCCCAGTATTTAGCACAGTTCCTGGCATATAATAAAGACTTAATAAATGTTTGTTGATTAATAATCTCTTAAGGTCTTTTCCAAATCTTGAGTCTTACTCTTAATGGAAATATCCTTGATTTTCTTTATAATATCCACCATTCTTGTGAATATGACATTATTTAAAAACAAAAATCTATTGCTATCCTATAAATAAGTTAGTTCTTAGATGTTCCACATTTCATTGAATGCCTTCTCGCTAGCTCAAGTACATTTTCTGGATGGATGAACTGGACAATGCTCCCTATTCTTGTAGAAGGACCTGTATGTTATAGAAGAAAGGGATTTGGAGTCAGAGTACTTAGTTTTGTATCTTAACTCTGTTATGACCTCTGTGACCTGGAACAAGTCAGTTAACTTCTCTAGATCTTAGTTTCCTCACTTGTAAATCTAATGATGGTCCTATTCGACTCTAAATTCTGTGATCTTTAGCTATTGACATTCATCTATCAAAAAGACAAAAACTCTTTTCTCCAATGTGACTTAACAAAGATTAAAACTTTACCCATACAGCTCAGGTCTGCAGTCATAGAGTCATCTGTGATCTATGCTATTTCATAGAATCCAGAAGACTACTTTTCTAATAGGAGAGGAGGAGGGAGCTTTTCCAAAGCTTAGTAAAATATTTCATAGCCATTAGTGGTTTACAATTCATGTTTTCCACTACTCCTTCTTTCCACCCCTTTTTGGCCTATTGATGCTCTAGGACACATACTGTAGATCAACTAGCTGCGTACAGACGAAGCATACAGAAGGCTATGTTCATTCCCCCATATACCTAGCACATGTCTTGTTTTTGCATAATTTAAGCATGGTCCTGCCATTTAAGTTTTGTGAAATTGGTGTTCTACCATCCATGAAATTATATACATCTTGGGAACATTTCCAGTTACTAAAAAGGTGAGTGCATTCTTCAAAGGGGGTGAGCCAGCTATGGAGATGATAGGACTTAGCCCAAAGAACATTGTTATGTTTCTCATTTTGAAAACACAAAGGTTTTTTCCCTTGATTTGCAAGGCAACTAAAGAGTATCATAGCAGTCCTCCATTAGTATTCTGTCTGTGCCATTCATTCATTCTTGATCCATTTTGTCAGAAACACTACACACACACACACACACACACACACACACACACACACACACTTTACATTTGAAGATTTTGGGGAACAATAGATACGACACATTTTAGATTATTTTTTATTATGTTCCTTCTTAGTTCTTTAGCTTACTCCAACTGTGTTTATTTATTGTGTCTGAAATAGCGATAAACTCCCATGCTAAAGAACCCACTAATAAATTGCTAAATCTACTTTTATGTTTTCCTTGTGTGAATCCTCAATTCATAAACTGATTTCTAAATGCAAGAGAATTAATAATAATAATATTAATAATGGAGAGTGGTAGAAACTCCTGCTAAAATAATTTTTACTAAAATAAAAATATTAAGGTACTTGGCAATCTTTCTGCATGGTAAATATATTTTTAAAAGCATGGGATTTTGATGATTCAGAGTCTCTACAAAACCTAAACAAAACATCATTCTGGTTTCCTAGACTTAAAATTTGGGGATTTTTGGAGTACATTTCTGGAAATCAGAATTTTTAAAAGAAAAATTTTCAAGAATGCCATTAAAATTAAAATTACAGTAAAATAAAGCTATTGGCTAGAATGAAATATCATATCATAAGATAATAGATTTAAAGGTCATATAATAACCCAGTTTATTCATAAATGAGGAAATTGGACATAATTATATAAATTTGCTGGTATTCAAAAGTAGGAATGACAACTAACTTGCATCTCTCTATTATAAAAGGATTTACTTTGATTCCATTTGTGAGACTATAAAATGAACTTCTTCCTATATCCATACAATTCTGTAAAACTGACCCATCCAGATGGGTCTAGAAGTCTAGACTTTCCCAGGTTAGGAACTCAAATTCTAAATGAAATGTTACTTGTATGCACTGATATAAATTTTTTATTGATTAAAACTTTTTATTTTCAAAATATATGCAATTATCTAATTTTTCAGCATTTACCCTTGCAAAACCTTGTTTTCAATTCTCCCCCTTCCCATCCCCCTTTCTTCTAGATGACAAGTAATCCCAATATATGTTAAACAAAATAAAAATATATGTTAAATCCAATATAGACATATATATTTATACGGTTATCTTGCTGCACAAGAAAAATCAGATCAAAAAGGAAAAAAATGAGAAAGAAAATAAAATGCAAGCAAACAACAACAAAAAAGAGCAAGAATGCTATGTTATGATCCACACTTGGTTTCCATAGTCCTTTCTCTGGGTGTAGATGAATGGTTCTCTTCATCACAAGATTATTGGAACTAGCCTGAGTCATCTCCTTGTTGAAAAGAGCCACATCCATCTGAAAATGATGTATTTTTCTTCCTTTCTACTTCAGTCCCTCATATACTATTTTCCTACCTTCCTAGCTTACTCTCTCTCTCTCCCTCTCATTTACCCTTTGTCTTTTACTTCTCATTTTCTCTAGAGTTCTTTGTCTTTATTTATCTCTATCTCTCTGTCTCTGTCTCTATGTGTGTGTGTGTGTGAGAGACTCTTGGACATATGTGTATTCACACACACAATATATGAACCATTCTTAAGAGTACATTTATTATATAAAGTTGAGGAAAGTGTACACACATGTATATAGTAACATCTGCCATAGGAGACCTAGAAAGAATTTCTATTTAAATTGTTTTGCTCAATGCACAAGACCTTAGTCCCCCAAATTTTTCAGAAATACTAAGTTGGTAAGTGTGACTCACTCTCAAACTATTCCATTGGATTCTCTGGCAACTCCTAGGGAATTAAAAGAAAGATAACCTATCTATCATTCTTTGTTTTTCCATCTCTGTCTAGATGGCTCCATTTCACAGAATTGCATAGGTATAGGAAGAAGTTCATTTTGTATTCTTACCAATTGTTCTTAAAATACTATCTTCTTTGTGTTTAGTTGAGTATTTTTGCAAGTTCAGAATCAGCAGCACTAGGTAATAGTTGACTGCTCCCCTGAGAATAGAAGAAAGCTGATAGAAAATTAGTTTTGGGTATTGATGATAAACAAGTTAATCTTCTTTGGGTAATCTTTTTGAAAACAAAGCTTGTTTTATTTTTTCTTTAGGGATTTATCCATGACTGAAACTAAAATGTTTAGAAAGCGTTCTTAGATTTGAGCCCCCAGCTCATAAAGATTTCAATGAATTTTATATTACCCACAGCTTAAAACACAAACTAATTCATCAGAGTTTTAGTTTAAATAACATTACTCTCAAAGAGGTTATTTCATTCTGTTTTATTAGATTCAATGTTAGGAAGAAATAATGATAATATTTTCTTTCTTTTTAAGGGTATGCACAGTAATAACACTGCTAGTGAGGGTTTTTTTTTTTTACCATTTTTAGAAAAATATAATTCACAGATTTGTATTTATTGAAGTCAACTAATATGAATGTGCACTGTATAAGAATGATACCATGTTAGAATATTTAAATCTGTAAAAAAAATTTAAAGAATCTACTTAAAATTAGAGTATGCTTGGTAAGTCTACTCAATGATAAATAAGAAAGGAGCCAGAACTCCATTTCTAAATTGGCTAATGAAACAAAATCCAGTACAAAGCACCATGTGGTGGACTACTGGCCCAGAAAGATAAAATCACTAACCAGGAATAATCACAGACCCAAAGTGGAGAAAAGATAACATTGGTCATCAACTACAAAGACTTGTTATTAATAGTTCAAGCTAAAGAATTGTTTTTAGTTAGTGATAAAATATTACCATCCATGTTCAATTAGGTGATTTGGCCAAAAAAGAAATATTTGTTCAGAATATTGTATCATTAGATCAGGTGAGACTAATCTATGTGATTAAAACACCAAGAACCTAAAAGTATTCTTATATTTTTCCTTCTAGTCAAAGGTCTTAAAACTCCAGTTGTAGTTTTAAACACAGAAGCAGGGAAAGAAAGGCTGTTTATTCTCATCTTTACCACTGGCTTAATACATTTGGTGTTGGGAATATGATATTATTAACTTAAAAACTTATATTGGATCTATTAGGTTGGCTGTTTACATTGAATTTTGAGTATCCTCATTGAAAAAATATATCTTGGGGAGAAAGCAAGGGAAAAAAATGAGAGAAGCCCTGAGTACTCAGAAAATCTCTTGGTAACTGTTTCATTTGTACTTAAGAATCATTTGATATCAAGAATATGGTACCAAGAATATGTATACATATATGAATACATATGTATATGTATATAAATATGTATATAGTCACATATTTCAGAAAAATGCTTTGCAGGGCAGCTAGATGGCTCAGTGGATAGAGCACTAGCTTCGAAGTCAAGAAGACCTGAGTTCAAATCCAATCTCAAATACTTAATAAATCCTAGCTGTGTGACCCTGGACAAGTCACTTAACCTCAATTGCCTTATTGGGTGGGGGGGGTAAAGAATGCTTTGCTGAATTCACAAATGATCATTTCCACCAAAGCTTTTCATCAGCTATGGATACTTCAACACAGTAGTAATGGGAACAATAATAATAATAATAATAACCAATGCCTTGAAGAAATGGATTTTTAAGGAAAATGACTCATTTCTCTCTACAATTATACATTGTATATATTGAAAAATTTAAAGACTCCCACTTCAATTTCTTTTTTTCCTAGAACTTTTAGAATTTTACTATTTACTCTGTTGCTGCATCTGCTGCATTTGTAGTTTTAGGCACCCTAATTTGTAGGCAAGGCTTTCATCTCTCCCCAACTGCTCATATCCTTATTTGATCACTGGAGTTCATTGCATCATAAATAATATACCAATCATACCATTCTCCAATGTGGGTTAATTTTAGAAAAGAGGCAAGAGTAGAGAATCAATTTGCCATCCATTTTATCTTGACAAATGTCTTTTAGAGATTACCCATCATTTGGAGTTGACACAGATTAATTACAGAGATTATATCCACGGTTTTATCTGCATCCCATTGTGAAAATAAGAGTACTGCTTTGGTCTTTCTACTCACATATGGAATTTATTATTTATTTTGGATTTAAATCTGTTACATGTTGTCAAAGACTGGCTGGTCTATGTGTATCTGAAAGGTAGAGTTTTTATTTTTTATCTTGGTTTGGTTTGTTAATAGAATTAATAGAATAATCAAGCTGGAAAGGAAGGTTTACTAATTTATCTCCCTCATTTTAAAAATGGGAACAGTGAGATCCAGAGCAATTAAGTAATTTTCTCAATCAAAGTTACTAAGTGACACAATCTTTTAGTATCCAATTCAGAGATTTTTTCCCCCCAAGACCAAGGGTTCTAAACTGTTTTTATGTCATAGACTCCTTTGACTATGTGGGATGAAGCTTATATAATTTTTCTCAGAATATTTTTAATGTATAAAATCAAATGCATAATTTTACAAAAGTTATTCCGTGCATACTATACATGTATACATGGACCTCAGTTTAAGAGCTCCTACCTTAGACTAGGCTTGGGACATTTTGCTTTCCTCTAGATGTACTCACTCACCTCTTAGGGATTTCATATATAATAGGTCTACAAGCTTTTATGTAGAAGATACAATTCACTGAGCTCGTTAGGGAACTCAATACTTGTACTTTCATCTTCTTATTAACTACAGTAGTCTAATCTGATTTTTTAAACTTTTTTTCAAACATGTCTCTCAAAATGATGCAGAGAAAGACTTACATTTGCTTAGACTCCTTACATTATATTCTATATGATGGAATAAGGTAGAAGAGCTAAAGGCTGAGTAGATATTAGATTCCAGTCAGGCAACTGTTGGATAGAGAAATGCTTAGTAATGGATTGGTGGCTGTTTTAACAGTTCTACAAAATGTCAAACCTGTGATTTTTCTCATTGTAGGGAGTTTTCAGTAAGGAAATTCCTCTACTAAAGTACATTATCATCATCTCTCCATGTTAAAGTCTTAAGGAATTTCTTGTAGCCCTGAAAGATTAAACAATTTGTCCAGGGTCATGAAGGCAAGATGTTTCAAAGACAGGACTCAAACCCTTATGTCTTTCTAAATCCAAGACTAGGTTTTAAGCTATTATAGTATATACCTTGTGCAAATTTAATTTTGTAATTTGGATTATACTTTTAATATATTGGGAACTTGCTAGGAGTCCAATTGTAATTCTTCTAATAACATGAATTGTAAAATGAGTCACCACTAACTAAATGCTTGCTTTGACTATCCAGTTTTTCAGATATTAAGTCATCTTACTGAAGAATATACATGATTGCATGTATATTTATGTGTATGCATCTAGATATGCACACATGCATATGTAAATAGATATACATACACACAAATATGATAGACATTAAAAAATAAAAAGCTACTCTTTAACAAAAATAGCTTTAACTGACAGCAGTTATATTATGAATCTTTATATCTCTACATCAAATGAAACATTCATAGCAATACATTTTTCTTTTGAAGATGCTGTAGAATAGCATTTTCTCTTTATTATGAAATGACTGAGTATTGTTTTATTTAAAAAGTCAGTCCATTTGGCTCCTAGTGAAAAATGTGATTTCATATTTTATAGAAAAAATAGAATCTTGGAAATGAGAGTCAGTATAAGTCCAAAGGTAATGGAATTCAACTTTCCACTGTATGAGGATTAGATAGAAAACTGCAAATATCTTTTTAAGCTTGAATTTGAGTAATTGAGGAAAAAAAAAACTTGTCCATATAATGATCATCCTTTTTCACCAACTTTTTTTTTTACTATTTTTTCATTTGTTAAAAGTCTAATTGGTTTATATAGATATTATTTTTCAAATATCAAACCCATGTTAATTTATGTCAAAGGTTTCCAAACCTCCCTTTACCCCATCCACCAGCTCTACTACCACTACAGAGGAGCTCTGGGTAGCTTAATTTCAACTAAAACCTACAAATGAGGGCTGGCATACCAGATTTTCATTGTGCAGAGAGTTGTATAAGGAAAGGAAGGAAAAACTAGAATCACATTTACATTGATTTTCTTTAAGGTTGCACTGGACGGAGAAATAGTATTTTGTCTCACTAAAGCACACGTTAGATATTGCTGTCTTGCAAAATTCCTAAAATAAACTACAGTAGCTTAGAATGCCTTTAGCTTCCAATTGATTACAGATCTATCCCAAATCAAAAGTGACTGCATGTAAAAACTTTCATAAAGAAAACTCAGTCTTTTTCCAACCATGAATTGGCCAGTGAAATGCTCCTTATTCCCTTCCTTAGAGTAATGAAATCTTTTGGGAAGATGTCAAGAGGATTCTCAAGGGTGAATTGATGACTCCTGACTCCCTATCTGATGGGAGTAGCATCCCTGATGATTGGCATAAAACCAGTCTCCATGTTTAACCTTTCTGTACTTTGGTGCCCTGTCTCATCCTCTTCATCCTTCTTGTCACCTTCTCTATCTCAGACCTTAGCAGAATAAATACTGAAAATAAGGTGTGTTGATCTTTCCATAGGCAAAACTCAATATAAGTAAGACAAGGATTTTGAATTGTTTCTCTGATATTAACAATGTGTTTACTTTGATTCATCCATATTCTCTTGAGATGATTTATGAGGTTTAGGGTTTAAGGGCCTATAACGTAGGAGCAGAGCAGATTTAATGATACAAGTTCCTTTTTCCCTACCCCCTCCATACATACCCATACAGTAAATTCTTATTGAATGATTATGTTATAACTAGTCATTAGTAAATGAACTAGTTGGTCACAAAATATTTGTCTGATTACTGAGCCTTTATATGGGCATTCCCCATGCCTCAGGTTTCCTTCAAAGATCTCTTCAAGTTTTACTTTCTAGATGATGTCTTGGGGGATCCTCATTTAATTTCTTCTCATAAAAATTGCCTTTCATTTATTTTGTTTGTATACACAAGCACACACGTGTGTGTGTATTACTGCATTGATCTCTACATGTGTGATTACATGCTCCTAAGTAGAATATACAATTCTTAAAAAGCAAAAGCTTTTTCATTTTTGTCTTTGGATTTCTAGTGTTTAGACAACTTCAAGTATTTGATAAATGCATGTTGATTGACTGGTTGATCTATTTCCAAACAATCCAAGTTCAGAGCAGTGCCCAATTCAGATTTCCTCTCTAAGATCCTGGAATAGATCTGATTTATCATGGATGATTATTCATGAAAATATAAAATGAAGTTAAGCTTCTCTCAGTCTTCCTAATATTTTTCCTTTCCACATCTTTCATTTTGGCAGTCCTGTCCTGGGAAGCCACATTGACATTAGCAGAGATCTAAAGAAATCATTATGTCAATAACAAAAAAGATAAGAGGCAAAGGAAGTCTGATAGTAATCTATCCTGAATAGTAGGTAGTATAAGAATCCAGAAAAAAAATATGCTTTATTCCTTAAATGCTGCTTTTTTCTGAAAAATATGGAGAATTCAGAGAAGTCCAAAGACTCAAGGGGCTCGAGAGATATACACCCATCCTACCCCAATTTCTCTTTAGAATTAGAATCTAAGATTTTTTCATCTCTCCTTTCTTTCTTCTTTCCTCCTTCTCCCCTTCTTTTTTCCTTCCTCCCTCCCCCTCCTCCTCCTTCCTACTCCCTGACATTACCCAGGTGTGCTTACCCATTTCTTTTGTCTTTCTAATTTCCATTCTCTTTTCTCCTGTCTTCATCATCAATTATCGTTTGCTAGGTGCCCATGATGTGCCAGATGCCACTTCTCCATCTGTTTTCCCACAATCACAGGCTTGCAGATCCACCCTCTTTTCTGTTAGATTCACATTATTCAGAGCTTTTGCAGCATTTTCCAAGCTGTTAACTGCCCTTCTACCCCAGGATAGATTTTGATCTTTCTTCTTGCCTTGATTTTGCTTTTCTCCCTCTTCCCAAATCTCTTATTGCTTTGTAAGTCACTAGATTGATTCAGTATCCCAAAAAAGAGCTACTAACAAGAGCTTTGGTTTTTTTTAGAATCAAAATTTAAGTAAATTGGGAAACTCTTCTATCTTAATCATTTTTGTTTCTACCTTTTACCTTGCTTTGAGGGCTGTATCTGGTATTCGGTGCTTCTTTTAAAGGCATTAAAAAGATCATAGCCTCACATAAGCAATTGTTATGCCATAGAGAAATAACTCCCAACCACAAGAGAAATAATAACAGAAAGGCAACATGGGTTTGTTTTCTATTTTAAAAGGATTTTCCAGTAGAAGACCCAGTTATTATAGAATATTAGTTGAAGGCCAAGTCATTATAAAATATAACTTGAACAGAATTCACTATTATTTAAGTAAGTCTGTTTGCAAGACATTTGACATCTGCAAACCTTGACTATTTGGATCTTTATCATAATAAACAAAAATATCTTGAATCCAAACAAAAGGATGGGAATTTTGCTGGCCTTCATTCTTTACCCTCAATCAACACTTATGTATTGAATTCCTACTTTATACAAGTCATTGTAGGAAGTATTGTCTGAATAGTAAGATGTTTTAGACATGGCCCTTATCCTCAATGAGCTTTGTTGGAAAAGCAGTTGGAGACAAAGCATACCCACAAGAGAAGTCATATAAAAATGAAAAGATAACTAACAGAACAACAGCCTCTAAGTGTTAAATGAGCACTACAAATCAGAACTGTGACTTTTTGTATTCAAAGGTTTCAAAGTCTTATTTTCATAATCAATTACATTCACAGGTAATTTAAAATTATGTGATTCTAACAGAAAAGGAAGAAGGTTGGGTTGTGATTGGAGAGTAACAAAAGAATGTGATTCTATGTTACTGAGTTAAAGAATAATCAGTCCATTGCAAAGCGGGAGTGCTAATCTCTTGCTGGCAGAATTGAAAGCTAATTGGCCAGTCTGGAAAACAATTGGAAAATTGTGTAAGAAAAACTATTCAAATTTCAGTGATTTTGTAGCAATTTGGAATTATGCCCAAAAAGACAATTAACCTATGTATACCTTTTGATACAGCATTGTCTCTATTGCATATGTATTCCAAAGAGATCATAAAAAGAGGGAAAGAACCTACACGTGCAAAAAAAAAATGTTTGTAGCAGCCCTTTTTTTAGTGGCAAGGAATTGGAAAGTGAGTAGGTGCCCATCAGTTTGGGAATGGCTGAATAAGTTATGGAATATATGGAATATTATTGTTCTATAAGAAACAATCAGCAGGCTGATTTCAGAAAAGCCTGGAGAGAGTTAAATAAACTGATGCTAAGTTAAGTGAGAAGAACCAAAATACATTGTACACAGCAAGAACAAGATTATGTGATTATCAACTGGGATGGACATGGCTCTTTTCAACAGTGAGGTGTTTCAGGACAATTCCAATTTAGAGAGAGGACTATGGAAATTGAATGTGGATCACAACATATATGGATAGATAGAGCACTGGCCTTGAAGGCAAGAAGAGTCATTTTTTTGAGTTCAAATCTGACCTCAGATACTGGCTCTGTGATCCTGGGCATGTCAGTTAACCCTGTTTGCCTCAGTTTTCCCATCTGTAAAATGAGCCAGAGAAGGAAATGGCAAACCACTCCAGTATCTTTGCCCAAAAAACCTCAAATGGGGTCACAAAAAGGTAGACAATACTGAAACAACTGAATCACAACAGATAATGTTTTCCTTCAAGTCTAGGATCCAATAATAAAGGAAAGAGCAGAGCAGAGTCATATTATACCTGCTTTCCCTTTCCACTTGGCTGGGACCAAAAGAGAAAAAGAGAACCGATTCCATATCTGTTTTTTTTAACCCTATACAATTTTAGAACCCACAGTATTATAGAAATATTCAAAGAAATAAATTACTCCCTTTGCCATCTGGTCTATGAACATATTCACAAACATTGTAACTTCATTTAACAGCAGTAACAAATTTCTCTAAATTTTGTTGAAGTTTTAATCTTCTCAAAGCCAAATTTGCATGTTTTTCTTTCCCTGAACTTTTTGCCCTATTTGTTATATCTGAATTCAGAGTTTTCAAAGAAAGAAGTACCAACATTTGCTAACAAATGATAACTGTATGCTTTTAGAGCTTTGCTGCTTGTTTTTTATTTTTACAAATTATGTATTGGCCTAAAAGCTCATGAAGTTGCTACCTGCATATGGCCCCCTCAGGGGTTAGCATCTAAAAAACCTTTGACTATTTAACCCAGATGTGTCCCAGCCATATGGGAGATTGTTTAAGGGTTTTGAATAATGTAGCATCAATAATATAGGGCTTGATGAGCTGAATCCAGACATGGACAATGCTTGGAAAAAAACAACAACAACAACTACTAAGATCATTGATGGAGTTAAAAGTCCCTTCTAATTCAAACCCTCAAATTGTGAATGAAGAAATTGAATTCAGAGAGTCCAAATTACTTAAAGCCATGCAATTATGCAGATACAGAGGAAGAGTTTGAATTCAGTTCATCTTCCTTTACCAGTGTCATTCTTTTTAAGGAGTTGTTGGGTTTTTTTCCCAGTGTATCTTTTTTTGTTCATTTTGCCAAATTTATTTTTAAGTTGTTTTCTTCAAGTTAGCTTTTTTTCTCCAAACTATCATAACTCTTTTGAATAACTCTCATTTCTTTTCCCCATTTTTCTTCTACCTCACTTTTAAGATCCTTTTTGAACTCTTCCAAGAGAGTCTTTTGAGATGCAGACCAGTTCATATTCCCCTTTGAGGCTTCATCTGAAAGCATTTTGCCTCTACTGTCCTCTTCTGGGTTTGTATTCTGATCTTCTCTAACTCTACAGTAGCTCTCTGTGGTCAGAGCACTTTTTTTGCTTTTTGGTTCATTTTTAAATTTTTTTTAATAAAAAAAACAGATTTCAGCCCTCTCCTAGGGCACAAGAGAGATTATCCTGAGTTTCTTCTTCAGGGTAACAGGGGTTTCTTGTTGACTGTCCTGGGGCTGGGAGTATAGTAGGATTCCCCATTAGGCTAGGTGAGCCTAGCTAAATCTTACCTGTTAAGCTGGGCTTTCAGGGGCTCACAATTTGCCTTCTCTAGTTGCATTGGAGGTCTCATAACTGATCTGCTGATCCATAGATCTTCTAAATCAGAATAGAGTAGCCAAAGCTACTGTATTCTCGCAAAGAACTTTCTGCTAGATCCCCCACATTGAACCTCCCTGTAATTGCACTGGGCTATGTTCTCCCCATCCCCAAATGAGACAGATCTTTTCTAAAGTCCCTTCAGGTGTGCTGGGAAATTATTACACTCTGAATATTTGTGAATTGTCACTCCAAAATCCATTCGGAGCCTTGATTTAGTGTTGATTTTGAGGGAAGCTGGGGAAAGCTCAGGCAATATCTTGTCTGTTCTCTGCCATCTTGGCTCTGCTTTCTATTGTTATTCTAATATACTCTGCTGCCTGTTCCCAAGACATCAAAAGGCACTGATCAAATGGATTTTGAAGGCAGTAATTTTCAACAACCATATTTTAAATATAAGGATCTTTAAAATTATGACAAAGAAATTATGAAGTGAAGAACATGTAGCCTTGGAAATCTGCGTTCTCCTCTTGAGACATTATGGTTTAGCACCCATGCAGTCAAAAGACCAAGGTTCCAAATTATCTTTCTTGTAAACTTCTTGAAGGCAGAGACTATTCGACTTTTGTCTTTGCATTCTTGATACTTAATTCACACAAGGCTTTGCACGTAATACATACTTAACAAATGTATGTTAACTGATAGATTGATGGACAGTTTTGTTGTAATTTAGTCATTTTAAAGCCCTATCCAACTCTTTGTGACCCCATGTAGGGTTTTCTTGGCAATGATTCTAGATAAATTTTATCCTATGAATTTCATAATTTATAATAATATATGCCATCTCCTCTTCCAGCTCATTTTACAGATGAGGAAACTAGGGCAAATAGTACTAAGTGACTTGTTCAGGGTCACACAGCTAGTCAGTGTCTGAGGCCAGATTTGACCTCATGTAGAAGAGTATTCCTAACTCCAGGCCCAGTGTCCCATCCAATGTGCCACTTAGCACACAGTAGAAACGCCATCATTTACTAGCTATGTAAAGTTAGGCTGCAACCCTCTAGCTTTTCATTTGAAATGAGAAGATTGAATTAGACTATCAGGGACTCAATGTTTTTGCTTCATGGATTGTATTGATAGGCTGATAAAGCCTATGAACCCTTTTCAGAATGTCTTTAAATGTATAAAATGATATCCAGAAGAGTGTAAAGGAATCTAATTATAAGTTATTTTATCTGCATAGCCTAAGGTCCCTTGAAGATCACAATCCTAATTCTGTGATTCTCTAAGTCAATTAAACTTTTTTCCACTCACAATCCCTTTTCCCACCTCTAAAAATGTTTTACATGTCCCTGGGAATATAGTTATATAAAATATTTATATAAATCAAACATTTACCAACAACAAATCATAATTTCATGACCCTTACATTCAGTTACATGACCCCATATAGGGTCACAAGCCATAGTTTAAGAAGCTTTGTTCTACGTTATTTTACTCGTAAAATGTCTCTGAACTTAATTTACCTTATCTGTAAAATGAACAAATCAAACTAAAGTCCCTTTCTGCTGGAAAAAAATTACTCTGGCTCATGGTTTTGATGAAATTCTGATGCTTCTATCAATTTGTCATTTGTTAACACTATTTTTTTTCCTTTTAGCTCTAGACTTTCTGATGCTACCTTTGGTGTCATGGGTGTGAGTTTCTTCTTGCAATGAAAAGGGCCATAAAAGTGGCAGAACTTTAATTCCCCTCTTTAAGCTCATGCCAACACCAACTTCCCTGGGCTCTCAAAGACCAGTTTTCAAGACAGCAGCAATTTGACATGAGGA
Source organism: Antechinus flavipes (assembly GCF_016432865.1). NCBI lineage: Eukaryota > Metazoa > Chordata > Mammalia > Dasyuromorphia > Dasyuridae > Antechinus > Antechinus flavipes. The sequence continues at coordinate 306,547,809 of NC_067398.1, read as the reverse complement.
GAGTTGAAAATAAATCACATTTCCAAGGAGAAAATCAAGTAGTTGCAACTCAATTATTAATGCATAGAACTTTTATGTAATGTACCAGCCCAATTAACAGGTGTCTCTTGGGGAATAATCAAGGCTTAATTTGGCATTATAATTAGTAGCCTCACCTCCCAGCTTTGGATGGGAGCCCCTGCAGGATGGCATGATGGTTGGTAATGAGGCAGTATAACTTACTTTGCAGCCGTGTTAATTGTATCTTTCTGCACATGGGGAACAAAAACAGATTTATGAGTTCCTAAAGGCTTGCAAGGGCTGCTCACATAACTGGGCTGTGTGCCTTTCTAAGACACAGTAAAAGGAGATATTTTTTGTTAGCACAGTATGGTTATTTTGCTATGCAAACCTTTTAAATTCAGGACAATTCAACAAATAATTCATCAAGTGCCTTCTGACTGTGAAGTAGTTTATCAAGGCACAAGGGACACACACACACACACAAACAAACAAAAAACAAAAACAAAACAGAAGAACAGTGCCTGTCTTCATAGAGCTTGCATTCTCCTGGGATGATACAATATACGTAATACTAGATTGGGTAATTTCAGGGGGAAGAAAATCCTGCCCAAAACTCAGAATGTCAGGAGTGACTTCTCAAATAAATGGCATCTGAGTTGAATCTTGAAGAATGCTAAGGCATATAAGAGATAAAGGGGAGAAGTGAATGTATTCTGGATATGAGGGATAGATAACTGTATAAAAGCATAAAAATGAGAGAAGGAAAGGAGAGTACTGGCAATGATAAGTAGATCAATCTAATTCTGTTTATTTTATTCTATGTATTATGTTAGGACTAGAAATTCAAGACCAGTAGGAAGTTATCCCCATTCCTAAGCTGCTTATAATCTACTGAGAGATATGTGCATATATAATGAAAATGTACATGTAGTCCACACAAATATACTTGTGTATTTTAAAATACAAATATAAAATGCAGAACATAATTTAAAATGCAAGGTAATTTGTGAGGGGAATGATACAAGCAATTGAGAGTATCAGGAAAGGCTTTTTATGTAGGATGTGGTGTTTGAGCTCATCTTGAAGGAAACAAAGATGCTAAGAGGCAGAGATAAGGAGAGATGAGGGGTAACAGTTCATAGGTACAGACGTAGGAGAAGTGCCATGTTTGAGGAAGAGCAAGAAGCTCAGTTTGGCTGAACGGAATGCTTAGAGGGGAGAAATGTATAATGAGACTAGCAAGATAGGCTATAGCCAGGTTGTGTTAACACATGTTTGCACTAGATTTTATAAGTAATAAGAAGCCACTGAAATTTGTTGTGGTATGAAATAGAGAAAAAAGGAAATGGATCCATGTTTTCATTGAGATAGGGAACTCACTCTAGCAATGCATTTTGTCACCTTTTCTATAATGTGCAATCTGCCCTACACATTGAAAGATAAAGGGTCACTCATGCCCAGGATCACCCATGCAATGTATGTAGCAGAGGAAGAACTCAAAACCAACTTTTATTGGCTCTGAGGTTAGACTTCTATCCCTTATGCCACAGCTATTTCTCTATGTGATTTGAAATGTCAAGAAAAGTAAGTCTTCGATGCCAACTGATTGGCAGCATCTTATGAATAATAACTACAATAGCTTTTTGCCTACTCTGTAGGAAAGTCTCTTAGTCTGGCATGAGATAAGAATCCATGTGAATGTTTCCTTTCAAGTGGTCATAAGAAAATATACGTTTTGTCATGTCTATAATAGAGAATGATGAAGGCATTTGGTACAAATTCTGTTTGCCTTTTTCAAACCTTATATTAGCTGAAAAGATCTCCAATCACAATATCCAACCTAGTTAAGAAAAAAAAATAAACACGTGAATGTGTCTTTCTGCATTATGTGATACTCACCAAATTCTTAGCCATATTTTAATGTCAGAGTTTGTAATTTTAGTGATTTGGGAGAACAAAGGAAGAAAACATTATTAGATTATTATTTATGTATTTAATTTACATGAGATTCTCCCCATCTGCAAAGCTCAAAGTGCCAATGAAAATGCTGAGTTTCTGGTTCTTAGTGTTGTTTTATTGCAAAGACAGGACCTAGGGAAAAGAAAGAAGAACGGACAAAGTGGAGATGGATATAGTGATCCCCACAAGGGACTATTTTAAGCATTTTACTGTGCAAAAGACAGACTTGAATGGAAAGAGTCTAAGTAAATGGAGATCAATTAAAGAATTGCATTTTGCTTTTGATTTAAAAACAGATTCCCATCAGGCATCAGATGCTACTTTGTTGAAAAAATGGACATTCCTTGCTTGTGGCATCTAAGAGTAAACGATTTCTGAACCCAGAAAAAAACATACACACACACACACACACACACACACACACACACACACACACGCACATACATAGAGCCCATATAGAAATCAGGGAATATTCAGTCTCTCCTATCATTAACTTTCTGTTTTTTTCTCATGAATGGTGAGGGCAATGAAACATGTCAGTAATAGTTCAGGAAAATTAGAAGGCAGTCTTCCTCAAATCCAGTGTTTGAGTCTGTGCAGTCAGAATTTCTCTGAAATGAAAAAGTCTTTAGAAAGTTGCTAAATTAATGCTTGATCTGGTAAAGATTATGTTTAGAGTATGCAGACCATTTGAACAAATAGTCTGAGCCAGGCCCTCTAACAAATATTATTTTCTGCATGCGACCATCTTAGTCAATTCTATATGGATATTTTTCCCCATGATTTAAGATGCTCGTAATTGCTTTACTGAAGGGAGCGAGAACACCTTTTAAGCAAACAGCTGAGCGATTTGCTATGACAATTCTGCCACTGTGCATTCACTTAATTTCCAATTAATCAAAAATTCAATAAATCATTAGTATAATTGCATCTGTTCAGATACTCCTTCCCCACCACATTAGCTGTGCTCAAGCAGACCCCTTCATTGGCTGTGGGAAAGTGTTCATTTGTCTGACCCAGTTGGTTGCACGTCCTTGCTCCTTGTGAGCCTTGAGAAATGATGAGCAAGAAACTGTAATTATTTCAGGCACCACAAGTTTGCTTGGTTCTCCTCTCTTGCTTCTTACTCGAATGTTCCTCCAGCAACTTTAACCAACCACCAGAGCTTCAGAGCAGCAGTGACTGGTTAATTTCAGAAGCTTTTTTTTTTTTAAATCATTTTTATTTCCCTACTGTGCCTTTTTTCTAATTACACTATCTCCCCAGGTGTGCAATAATTCCCTCATCATCATATATCTCAAGCATAGATTATTAAAATAATATAGCTTATGCCATATAAATGTAACAGAAAGTATCTTAAAGATGCTTTATTGAAAGCTAGTAAATTGGTTCAACAGATGAATGTTTTAGGGGCTGTTTTTAAAAGGTTGCACAAGTATAAAACCTTTGAATTACTGCTGCAGTTTCACATGAATGGATGCAATTATTTTAAGCATCTAACTGTGCAAAAGACAGATCTGGATGGAAAAGATCTAAATTATTAGAGATTAATTAAAGGATTTCATTTTCCTCTTGATTTAAAAATAGATCCTAAGTAGATATCCATTGTTATTCTGTTGAAAAATTTACATTTCAGGGATATTGGAGGAGGGATCAAAATGAGGTATTATTTTTTGGTGGGTTGAAGGTGGGGGCTGTTGATATGCACTGCTAGGAATGTTAAGTTTTATGAGTTCTGCATATGGCATAACTTCCAGATCATAAAAAGGTAAGTTGACCTATTGTTGCAACAACATTTTCTCCTGCATCCTTTTTTACATACTTTTTCATTTGTGATGAGTATTAATCTTAAAACTCATTTCAGACATGAGATTTTACATTTACATGAATTTCCCATAAGATTGCTACCAATTCGATCTCTGCCCATTGATTTAATTTCCTCTTCTACCTCTTTGAGGCAGTAGTGCTAAAGGATTTATGGTAATTACACTGTGGTGGATTGCCACTGAACTGTGCCCTCCCATCAAATGGGCAAGTTTGCTTCCGGCTCAGGTAGAAGGGCCCAGGAGATTCTATAGCCACTTTCTGGGGGCAAAAGAAGTTGTCCTGGAAATCAGCATGACATAATCATCTGAAGTATAGGGATACTCCAGTGAGGTCCATCACTTTTACTAGGGAGAGGATTGATTGCCTTTTTAATATCTAAGTGGAGCTGTATTACTTGGTGGCCGGCTTGTGACCTAATTGCCTTTCTTTTTAAGTTTGAAACTATATCCAGGAAGTCACTGATCTGTGCTTTAGTATCCCTTGACTATTTCCATCTTAGCGAAAGTGGAGTGAAAAGTCAATGAAATCATATCAGGAATTACGATTGAATTACAGAATCAAAAGCTCTAAAGCTATATAGGATCTTAGATGTCATCTAGCACAACATCCACATTTTGACAGTAAGGAAATTGAGGTCCAAATGCTAGAACATTGGGTCAAATTGAATAAGAAGAAATATAAGTGATAAATGGAAAATTTCACAGTTGGGTTCAAGAAATCAACTTTACAGGTAAAAGATGAGAGAAACATAGCTAGATTGCAATTTATATGAAAAAAATGAGTTTTGGTAAAATAAAAGTTTAATATGAAACAAAAGTGACAGATAACATGGTGTCAGCAAAGAAATCTAATGCAATTGTAGGAAATGTTCAAGGAGGTGTCATCAAATGGACCTGTGATGGCTAATTCCATTCATTGATGCAGAGCTCTACTCATCCCTTTGTTCTTGCTTCTGTATGACTCTTGGCCATATCCTCCCATACATATTTACACAGATTGTCTATCCATTGTGCTGGAGGTTGTTTTCTCATGTTTTTGACATCATAAGGAAACAGTGGAACAACTAGTTCTCCATAGTTTATCTTTCTTTGCCATGTGATTGACCCATCTTTTTCAACAGTACATTTTTTATGGCATACTTCATATTAATAACTCTTTATAGCCTTTTGCAGGAAACTCATCCCCACCATGTGTCTTTCTATTGCTTCCTGGATAATATCCTTTCGCTTCCTTAAAAACTACTCTTTTGGCTTTTCACAACCATACAATGCCAGAAACATATAGACATTTTTTTTAATAAATGGAGCCTTTCTTCAGAAAGGGGTTTGAGATTGTTAGTAAAATTTGGCAATTTTCCAAGGACCATTCTCTATCTTCTTTATCCCAAATCAATCCATTGTCCATTTGCAGTGTATATCAATGATGTGTATATTGAGGAACAAGTTAAAAGGCTCATCCATACAGTTAGTGATATGACTGAATGTCAGTCTGTATAATAGACATTCTTCATCTCCCCATGATGAAATAGTGGCTACATAGATCCAGGAAGCATTTAAGTCTGAAGGGAAAGGAGATCTTTCTTTATGTTGGCATAAGACATAAGGCATAGATCTGCCCAAAAAGAGAGGTAAGGCAAGTATGCAGATCACTATATCAAAGGGGAGAATAAAAGTTCAGTTTTAGAAGAACAAATGGACAGCAAAGTGGGTTCACTAGTGGGAAAAATTGCATTTGGCTTAGGAAATTAAGGAAAGGTTCGTGAAGGAGGTGACATTTGAGTTAGGAGTTTGACAGATGAGTAAGATCTTGACAGCAATCAGGATAAATGAATTCTGGATGAAAGGAGCACTTGAAGCAGAAGTCTGCTTGTAGTCAAGTACTAGAAATTTGGGATTATGAGTAGTCCAGTTGACTAGACAGTAGAGTGAATGATTAGGAGTAGTAAGATCAGAGTCTAAAAATATAGTTGAATGAATGAATAAATAAAAAATCATTTAAGTGCTTACTATTTGACAAGACTACACTAGGTTCTAAGGCTACAAATAGAAATAAAAAATGGAAACAATCCTGCTCTGGAGGAGCTCACACTCCATTTGGAGTGGATATATATATATATATATATATATATATATATATATATATATATACACATACATACATATATATACATACATACATATACATACATACATATATTATATATATACACATGCATACATATACATACATATATATATATACTCCATTTGGGGGAGATTATATATGTATATACAGAGAGAAAGAGAGAGAGCAAGAGAGAGAAGGTTAGAGAGAGAGAGAAAGAGTTAGAGAGAGAGAGAGAAAGTTAGAGAGAAAGAGAGAGAGAGAGAGAGAGAGAGAGAGAGAGAGAGAGAGAGAGAGAGAGAGAGACACAGAGAGACAGAGAGACAGAGAGTGAGAGAGAGAGAGAGAGAAATGGATACAAAGGCCAAGAATTATGAATAGTATATTATCAAAGAAGATAGCCAGATCCAGAGTTTCTGACAGAGATCAGATGTCAATACCCAGGAGTGTGAAGGATAAACTCTAAGGCCAAGATTTTAGGATTCATTATCAGAATAAGTGGCAAAGCCTGGGAATCTTCTAACTAGATGTCTTATAGTTGACGACCCTTAACTCATTCCAAAGAATGAGAAGAGATATGTTTTTCTTTCTTTGGCATCCCCAGCACTGAAAAGCTTTGAATTTTCAGGGGAGGTTCAAAAGAAAGGAAAAGCTACTGATTACATGAAAGGCTTTGAATCTTAATCTAAAAGTTTGTATTTTATATGATTAGGCAATAAGGAAATGTTGAAATATAGGGGAATTGTTTGGGGTTTTTTTTGGAAGGGGGAATGATGTGACTAGAAGTGTGCTTTAGGAATATTATTATGGCAATCATGTGTGATAGATGACAGATGACAATGTGTCAAGACCAGAGGCAGGAATATGACTAGGAAACTGCTGTAATAATATAGGCAAGAGGCTATGGGAATTTGAAACAAGATATAGAAATATTTCAGGGATAGAAACAAGAAAACCCTGCTACTGATTGGAAAAGATAGTGAAAGAGAGGAAGGACTAAAAAAAGTGAACTTGTATTGTTGAAACATTATAATGAAGAAATAACCTTTACTTTCAGGCCCCAGTAGACCACAATTAAATATAACTTTCACACAAACTTCTCTCCTTATCTATCACCTACTCTGTTCTATGCTGTAACCTAAGTGAAAATCTCCTTCTCTCTGATCAAAGAGAGAGAAAGAAATCCAATAGCATCAGCCTAGGGAGGAAAAAGTAAGAGGGAGCTTGTGAATGTATTTGCTTTAGGGGATAAAGAGATGAGCTAAGACCATATCTTTCTGAATTTTTGGAAAATATATATTTTAAAATAATTTTATAATCCTTCTTTAGTATTTTATTTTAAACACTGTTTCCAAGTAAACTTATAAAAAATATACAGCTCTGAAATATTAACATCTTAGTGTTGCTATCAGTAAAACATATTGAAAATGGCAGGGAAATGTTATGGTGACAGGATAATAGAGAATTTAGAAAATATATTCCTTTCTTAAGGGCATCAGGACTGAAAGAAGCAAGTTGGGAAAAGGACATAATTATGATTTGAAAGAGAAACATACATTGGGGTAAAAGGAATCGGACCAATACTAAGAATTCTTTATAAGAGTTTCCCCTGAGATGGGCAGGGGGCTATATGAGACACCGTGAAAAATGTGAAAGAAAGAGATTTCAAGAGAAATTTTGGTAAGAGAAAAAAGGGGGAGACGTTGGTCTTATTGAAGATGACATGTACTATCTTTGAGGCAAAGTAACTTTAAGATATTTGTGATATATGTAGTCAGTTGGTCAACAGGCATTTATCAAACATTGATCCAATACAAAATACTGTACTAAACACTAAGGATTTTGAAAAAGACAAAAGAAATCCATGACCTCAGGAAGCTCACATTCTAATTGGAGAGACAACATACAAACAACTATGCCTACATAAGCTAGGTAGATATAGGATATATATATATATAACATACTAAACAAGATCTTAAATATAAATATATTTAAATATATATATATATATTTAAGATCTTGTTTAGTATGTTTACATATGTATATTTCTATATATGTATGGTCTGAGAGTATAATATGCTGCCACAGTGGGGACTTCTTCATGAAAGAGAGGACTGTAAGCAAAAATTGAAAGACAACTTGTTAGAAATATTGCAAGGGGGTTTCCTCCAAGCAAATGTCACACTAGATGGCCTCTGAAATCATTTTCTACATTGAGGTGAGGTCCTTCTATAACTACCACTGATTCATAACAGTAACAAAATTGAAAAATATCAGATTTCTAAGTAACTTTTAAAAGAGCCTTTTGGAACATATTCCAGAAAAGAAAGAAAAATGTGAAAGAAAAAAAGGAGTTAAAGAAGGTTGGGGGACCCAGGCAAGGGACAGTTGGGGTTAATGATTCTGAGTGTAATGGTTTCATGAGGATGCTTTATAAATAAGTTATGCAGTTTAACACAACAGGCCACCACATTAATAAATAAATGATTGCCAAGTTTGTAATTGGCAAAGAAGGCGCTTATAATCTGTAAGAAGCTTTGTGTCTTTACCAATTTAAGCTACAGCAAAACTTCATTGGCTCTGTCATTGCAGCCTCCTTCAGAACTATGAAAGTTGGAACACCAGTTAGATGATATTAGCTTTTGCCTTGCCTTTTTTTTCCTGCCTTCATTTCTTACTCAGATAAGACACCCCAGGGACAAACCATTTCTTTAAAAATGCCCCTGAGCAGCTGCTCACCTAGCTCAGTAGTACTTGAAAAAAATGGAAACAAAGAAACAAACAAAAATCCTTGTTCTTTCAGGGGTGAAAAATAAGAATCTGTATGGAATTATCCATTTTTCCCTCTTTGTTTTTCATAGGAAATAAAAGATTTATATCCCAGAAACAGACTATGCATGATAAAAGTTGTTGTTTTTTTTTAAACCTATTCAAAACTAATATTGAATATTTAAAATATTGTGAGTTTACCTGATAAATGAAGAGTTTCTATGAGCTTGAGCTATAACAGTGATTTTTTTTCTTCCTTTTGAACTACAATCATTTTTATGTGTCGTGCTCTGGGATGAATCTGTCATCTCAGAAAGTGTCTGCCAGAGCTGACAAGTGATAAAACAATTGAATACCCTGCTACCATTTTGAGAATTACACTGCTTGCTTATTGATGACTACTATAGAACCAAATCTTTGTATTTTGTTTGATTTTGGCCTTGGGTTTGACCATGGCAGATGTGAGAAGAGAAATGGAGTATTCACAGAGAGGGAGTGGAAAAGGAAGTGTTATTTATAGTAAAAAAACATTACTAGGAGGTAACCGATCTGGGTACTCAACTGTTTATCCCCTGAACAGGGACTCAATTGCTAGTTAGGCAAGCATATGTCCTTGAACAAATTCCCTAATTCCTCTGGGCCTTAGTAACCTTATGGATCAGGAGATTTCAGAGAATTTCAGTATGAAGAGACCTTAGAGATGATTCTAGTCTAGCTGTGAATCAGAGAGAAGGTTGGCTTGTTCAAGATTATCCAGCAGACTTTTATTTTCTGTTTGATTTGGTTTGGTTTAGAACTAGGGATGAGAAAGCAACTTAATAATATAATAATACTTGTAAATGTAGAAAATATGGTAAATGAAAAATTTGTGTAATAGTAAATGCCCAAAGAAGAGAAAAATGTAGTATAATCTCTTGCAAAGTTTTTGAGGTTTTGTAAGAGAAAGACTAGTGGGAGAAGTAAGAAGAAAAGTATGTTTGGAAGATGTCAGCTTTATTTCCAACACATGGATTAGCTTTCTTTTCTTCCTTCCCTGTCCCATCTCAACTTATTGGTATTCCTTCTGAAGCTTTCCTTGATTACTGCAGCTATAAGTAATTCCTTCTTTTTTGATGAATGAATGAATGAATGAAATAGCATTTATTAAGGACTTATATACCAAGCACCCTGAAATCATAAACACTAAGACAGCTTACTTTAAACAAGTTTTCATGGTCATATATAAAGACAATATATTTAGGAATGTTGTCTGTAACTCTATGAAGAGAAGTAAGAAGGTAGGAAGGAAAGAAGTAAAGAAAGAAGGAAGGATAGAAAGAATAGATGGATAGATGGATAGATTTGTTACGTACCTATTCTGTAACAGGCACTATGCTAAGCATTTTATAAACATGATCAAACATTACCTCATTTAATTCTTACAACAACCCTGGGAGAGAGATATTTTTAGCTTTATTTTATAATTGAGGAAACACAGGACAAGTGACTTGCTCAGGCTCACACAGCCAGCAAATATCTAAGGCTGGATTTTAATTTATTTCTCACTCACTCCAGGGCTAGAGTTTTATCCACTGTGCAACTTAGCCATTTCAGAGACAGAAATATAATAAATGGTGATTACATTCAGAGGCAACTGATTGACATGATCTTTTTTTTTTTCTTTTTGGTAATGCTAATGTTTATATAATTGCTGTACCCAGATCTAATCTTCAAAAGAAGGATGGGGGAGGAAATAAGAAGATGTGAATTACATAAAAATACATGGGGAAAAGAATTTTGGGTTTTCATCTGGTTTTACTATGGTGAATATTCATCAAGCAAAAGCCCAGGGTACCAGGATGAGAAATGGACTTCCAGATTGAAGGAATGGTTGAGATGTAGGAACGTGTAAGCTTAAAGAAAGCTAGGAAATAACATTGTGGGTGTTGATTCAGAATAGATATTCTCATAACTATTTTATGTCTTATCATTTCTACTCAATTTTAAGCACCCTAAGGACAGAAACCATTATTAAAAGCAACTTCCATGGGGTAGTAGGGCATTGTTTCAGTTTAACACCCTTCCATGTTTAGTCTGTAACTAGACAAAATATCTTTCCCTTCACTTTATTTTTAAAGTACTTTAGCTGCAAATACTTCTTATTCCAAGCTTCATTTGTATTTTATATGATCCTTACTGTGGAGGTAAACACATGGCACCTTCCTTTTGACAGCAGTGTGAAATGAAGTTAGCATCATATTTGCCTATTTTGCTTTCAAGAAAATGTATATATCTCCATATAATGATTGAGGGTACTTGAGTTCCTGTGTTGTTTGTGCACTTAAAAAAAAATCTAATTCTTCCTTATTTGAAAAATTATTAAAATACTGTTTCTCTTTTACAATTGTACAACCCATAATTAAATGATTTGTATGAGCAGCCTGAATTAAGGCCCCTGTTCATCAATACTACATGAATTATGTAAGCATATCTTCATTTTTACATTATTTATCTAGGCGGCCAGATGGGTGCATTGGCTGCAATATTCATCAGTAAGAAATCCAAAAGCAGCTTCAGCGTACCAACATCTGTGCGGGGTCTGACCACCCGCATGCCAGAGTGAATATTTGTAATCTGGGACGAGGAGCCCTCTGCTTCTAGGCACACAGAGATTGCTACAAGTTTTCTGCTTTTGACACATAATTTATCACCACACAGGCGGCTTCCATCAGGACAGGATAAATAGTAGTTCAGTGATTTCAGGGCAGGAAAGAGGAGGAAAGTTACCCAAAATGATGGCACCAGGAGTTATAGCTTTGTGAACAAAAATCTTTCTGATGCTTGAGCAATCCATATTAACATATACTTGGAGTAGAATAAACCTGAATTCTTCATTTCCCCCAAGTGGAAAAAAAATTAAACTGTTCTTCTTCTAGGACTTTTTTTCTCCATTAGATTAGCCAAGCATATTACTTTTACCAACTTTTCTCAAGAAAAGGCTTATGTGCCTTTTGAAAAAATCTTGTTCGAGGATCTTTGGTGACAAGACTCACCATTCTGTGTTTTTGGAAGTTAAAGCATAGGGGAATTCACTGGCCCTTCTTCAGAGGTGATTAATTAATAGCAATAAACTTCAAGTATGTAGAGAAAGAAAGGGAAAAAAAAGAAGTACATAGTTTTATTCTTAGCTGAAAGCATTCTTGTACAAAGTGACTGGACAAAGTGTTGGAGCAAATTTCATCCTGGAGAAAAATATTGCCATCCCAAATGCTGACAAGGCAAGGCTTAGGAATATCAAAGTCAAGATTTCTGCCAATGGATGGGAACCCATTTAAATGCAATAGACATGTGGCCCAAGGGTGAGCTACATTTAGGTACCTGATTATTACAACTGGGCTCTTACAGTTTCTCATTTTTTCACAGCTATCTTTCACTTGTCTTCACTGTTCCCAAACTTTCCCCCTATGCTGCATTGGCTCACTTGGCCTCATACAGCAGCCATGAAAAGTCTTGGCTTACCTTCTTATAACAAATAGGAATCCTTTCTAAATCAGCATTTTAAAGGAATGATTAGTCACTAGTCCCTTCTCTAAAATCTTTGCAACAAAAATACTCCTTTTTTTTTGCTGCCTTTCTTCTATAAATTAGCCAGAAATATTCCCAGTTCCATCATTTTAAGCCAGTTATGGGATTGTGTATTATCTTAAAACATCAGGTTGGACAAGTATGCTTCTCTTTTGCAGCAATGCACCTTACTTGGTGATTTATCAGAGAATATACTTGGTAATTCAGTTTGATATTGCTCCTTGTATCAAATGATATACACTTGAGGGAAACTAGGAAATCTATTTTTTATATTAGATAATAACACTGGTCCTTTTCTTAATCCCTTTGGAATTGCAAATCAACCACTTTTTTTTTTTTGTTTTTTTCAGCAAAAGGAGAGGGACCAAGATTTGTTTAGTGTGCTTCCTACATAATTATGTTATTCAGTGTTAAATAAAATAGAACTTTGTTTTACAGAACCAGGAGGGGGCAGTAAATTTCTTTTTACTGTTATTAAAAATGGGTCCAACTCTGCATGCATAACAGAATCCCTCCAGTTTTCCCCAGCACTAAGCTATAAACATTTTCTCTGTATGGAGAAATTTTCTCTGTATTTTCTCTGGGACACATTGTGATTCTGGTTTTATATAATGTGTCTATTATGTTTTAATTGTTGTTCTAATGAGTGTATGTGTCAAGGAAAGAATTTTTAATCCTGTACAAAAGCATCTATTTTCCATTTTACAAATGAAAAAATGACTTTTAAAATGTTCATTTTAATCCTTTCTATGCTTGTATAGGTGAATTACAGAAATCATCTTCCTATAAGCTAGAAGAATCGTAGCCTATAGTCTAAAGATTTCAATGGATCCTGAACTTGGATGGGGAGAAATTATATATATATATAATTTTTCACTAATCTTTGTTTTCCTTTATAATCCTGTTTGGTTGGTTGTTTACATTTTAAAATGCGATTCTGAAGTGTCCAGTAGGTTTCACCAACCTGCTAAAGGGCTATGATTAAGGAGCCCTCCCTATATATATAAGCTGATATGAAAACATTAACAAAAAGGATCATTGATTTAAAGCAAGAATTGGAACTCCAAGGCCATCTGGTCCCACCCAGTCATTTTATACATAAGGAAATAAGACCCAAGGAAAGTCAGCAAATTGCCCAAAAGTAGCATATAGTAGGCATTGGATTCAGAATAGATAAAGTCCACATCCACTGACTCCCGTTTTTCTACTGTACCACATTATCCCACCCTAAATATGTGTTCTGATCCTTATGGATAAATGTACTGTAGATGAAAGAGAACTGATTGGGAATTAGAAGAGTTGGCTTTTCATCCCAGCTTTATCACTGATTTGGGATGTGACCTGGAGTATCCTCCTTTTGTTCATATTGCATCTCATTCAAGGTTCCAGGGAAAGACATTGTTCATAACCAGTGAACCTATGCCAGTGTAATTTATGAATATCAAAAGCAGCCTAAAGGAAAGGAATTAGCAGGAAGACATGTACTTATTGTGCATGCTATCTTTTCCCTGTTCTCTGACCTTGCCTAGTTCCTAATAAATATCACTACCAGGGGCAGTGAGTGAGGTGGTGCAGTGGCTAGAGCATCAACCCTGAAGTCAGGAGGACCTGAGGATCTGATCTCAGACCCTTAACACTCCCTAACTGTGTGACCCTGGTCAGTCACTTAGCCCCAATTGCAAAAGAAAGGAAGGAAGGAAGGAAGGAAGGAAGGAAGGAAGGAAGGAAGGAAGGAAGGAAGGAAGGAAGGAAGGAAGGAAGGAGGAAGGAAGGAAGGAAAAGAAGGAAGGAAGGAAGGAAGGAAGGAGGGAGGGAAAAAAGGAAGGAAGGAAGGGAGGAAGGAAAAGAAGAAAAAAAAAGAAAGATCACTAACCATATGAACTCTAGGTGGTAACTAGCCTTCCCCAGTAACACACACAGACTAGCTTCCAGTGGCCTGAGAGCATTAAGTCATGATAACCTAAAGCCATTCTCTCCCAGTGCCCCATCCAGTGCATTTATGACTATAACCAGTCAGTCAAATAAGAAGACAGAAGTAGCTTGGTATAATGTCCTTATTACCTTGTGCTTACATTGCATGATTCCTCTAGTCATGTATTTCCATCTTCTGCCCAACTTCTCTAAAAGTGAGGAGCCAGGTTTGGTCATTGTGATACTGATATAGTAATGTCCTGTTATCTTTCTATATCTAGATCTATATCATCTATAGATATCTATAAATAATTATATTTATAGATAAATACCCCTAGTTATGATTCCATTATAAATGCCTAAGATCTGGGAAAGGCATAAATAGTTCATATAAATAAATCTATGTATTCGCTCCATTTTTACATTCTTATAATGTGATACCTCCTTCTGTGTTGCATACCCATGTAAAAATCCAGAAAAGGGATAAAGTGATACATGGTGGAATTGAGGGCCCTGGACTCCCCCTACTTTCTTCTCTCCATCCCTCCCCCAATCTGGGGTGCTTAAGTGGAATTAACTTATGTAATTGCTATGTTCTCTGCTCTGGCACCTAAATTATCTGGCTACTTTTAAAGAACACCAAGTTGTCTCTGTAGGATGAGTTGGGGGTGGAACAGGAATTATTATTGGCTGTTCTAAAAATGGATAAGAGCACAAAGGAGTGCAAATTAGTGGCAGATATGGCGTTGGTGGTGGGAATAGAGGAATCTCGAAGCTGGAAAGGACCCCAGAGGTCATTTAGCCCAAACTATATTAGGGTTGTGAATTCTTTCTAAACCATCCTTAATTAAGTAATCATCCAGCCATTGCTCTCCTGTTGCCTGAGTCCCTAGCCTCTCTGCTATGAGTAAATCAGGAGGTAGCCTGTTGAACATGGCAAATATTGGCATGTCAATATAACTCAAGAACTCAGAAACACAGAGTACTACCATTAAAGAAACATGTTTTGGGGAGGGAAGGTATATCCAACATACAGTCATCTCTCTGATATTTCTATTAGTTTCTCTTGAATCTATGCCAATCTTTATAACTTATTCTGGTTCCCTAAGTTCCCATTTCTTTCTGAAAAAAAAAAAAAAAAACCCAAGGCCCCCATGAAAACCATGGCATTTGGCCTGGCCTTTGGTTTGCCTTGCTTGGATTCTGATTTTAATGATGCCCTTTTTGCCCCAGGCAAGAATTCCTTTTAGTCATAATGATTTCCTATTCTTGGCCATAGGGCACCCTGTGTCTTTTCACTGCAAGGTATATAACATCAGAGAAGAAAAAAAAATCACTAGCATTTGAGACAATTGCTTCAACTTTCCTACCAGTTTAGATGTTAGAATATTGCTATTTTTTCATAAAACCCAAATCTGCTTTCTGCAGCTTGCATTCCTTCCTTCCCCCCACTCCCTCTTATTTTGATTTCTGAGACCAAATAAAACAAATTTATTTAGTCTGACATAATTAATCCTTCAAATACTTGAAGATGTCTATCTATCGTGTTCTACTTTTCAATGATTTTCCAAGATCTATCTCCAGATACCACCACCATAAGCTGGAATGACATGATTTTCAATCCTTATATCATTCTAGTCACTTCCTTTGTATATGTTACATTTGACAATATGGCACTTGAACAATGTATTCCAGTTGTGATCTGACCAAGACAGAGTATAGTAAGAATGGAGCCTTCCTTGCTCCCGAACTCAGTTTCTATTCACTTGACCTAGACTATCATATCTCACTGTTGGCCCACATTGCAGTTCCAAATCTTTATCATTCCATTTCTTTGGTTATTTGTTATCTGTCCTTCTCTTATTTATCACATACTTATATGATTTTTAACCCAAAGGTAGAACTTTGGATTTAAATGATTAGACAACTTATCTGTAATAGTGCATCTTGGGGAACTCTTGGTTTAGAATCACTTCTGCCAACATATATGGATCACTCTTTATGACTTAGTAGACAAGTTCTAGGGAGTTGCTCAAGGAATGCTGAAGTCAAATGACCATGGGAACATGGTCATACAATTACTAAGTTTCAATGGTTGGGTGGGATTTGAATCATAATCTTGTTTAGTTCAAACCCACAACTCTATATGTCAAGCCATGCTCAATTTCTATTTATATTTTAAATTTCAGCTTATTAAATACAAGCTCATCTTTGAGAAAATGCTCCTTTTCACCAGCCTCATTCATTGTCCAGCTAGTTCTGTTTTATGGATACAGTCTATGGAATACACAGTATCAATTGTTGAATTAAGTATAATTAGTCAAATTTTGGTAATTACTACATTATCTCATCTGCATAAAGTGATAATTGTTACTGTGGGTATGTTTGTCTTCACAAATAATTTTTTTATATAGGTCTTGACCCAATAAAGCACTGAAAATTCATAAGTTTTAATGCAATTTTGACAGTCCTCAAACACAAATTGGACATTCCTTTAAAAAAATTTTTTTAAGGATTCAAGTGCTCATTATTCTTCATTTTACAGTTGTTGCTTTTCTCTCTCATCTTGATTTCCACCTACACTAGATGAAAAACAGGGTCAAAATTAGATTATATATAAATTATACACTGATTTATTAACCTGACTTAGGGCTTTAATAGGGAGAAAACGAATGCCCTTTGGGAAAATATGTTCACGTCAAGCTCTAAGACTCAATTTCATGTTGAATACTTTGGAGTTTTCCACTTCTTTATCTCAAGTAGCAGTAAAATTTTGAAGGCTGTATAAGTGAAAGTAAAGAAACCCATTAGTTTCTTAAACTCATGTAACTTAGGTCGCTCAAATCTGCATGTCCTAGGTTCTTTATTTCATTCCTAGTGGAATCAGCTTTTCATTGATTCTACCCATTTTTTTGCTACTAATGTGTATTTTTTTAACTTTGTGCATAATCATTTATATACTTACTCAATTCAATAGCATTTTATAGGTCATTCCTAAAATCATATCTCAAACAAAGTGTATTGAAATAATTTAATTGTATCACGTCTATTTCATGGTTAAACCCTTTTTTTGCTGGGTGATTGAATAATGAGTTTTCAGAAGAGATATTTTGATTGGAAGAAAATACTACTCATTGTGGTACAGGGAAAAGTGCATTGCCATGCAATAAAGAGAAGATGAGTTCAAATCCTTCCTCTTTCTGTTGCTAGCTTTATGTCCTTGAGGAAGACACTTAAATTTTCTAGGCCTCAGTTTTATACCTTCCACAGTGATAGAAATTAGATTAGATGCTCTCTTCCAGCTCTAGATCAGCAATATTTTAATCTTACTTTTTAAAGAGTTTTGGTGAGAAAAATGGACAGAATAATAAAGATAGGCATATCCATTTGATGGGAGTGATGAATAATAATAATTGAGTTAAAAGCAGATTTAAGAAAGGGAATCATGCTGTAGGGGATAGGGATAGAACCAGAAATCTGGATTCTCATCCCAGATGGTCCATAAAGTTGAAAAAAGTCTCTCAAATTGGGGGGGGTGGGGGGGAGCGAGGAACTAGATATTCTCATTTGTAAAATGAGGGTGCTGAAAAATTAATTCTTAAGACAATTTTTTCCAACTCTATTCATCAGTGATTATGTTAATTTTAAGGTAAATGATTAATAATTTCAAGTAATATTACCATTGTAATAATTTGAAGAAAATTTTCCTCATCAATTGAGACAATATGGCATTCACAGTTTCTACGGAAGATAAAGAAATTTAACAAGATCCAAAGTTAAGAATAATACCTTATATTTGTATACTATTTTATTGCAAAGTAATTTCAAAAACATCATCCCACCCCATTATTAAGTGCGTGCTCTGTGTGATATCTTTATGAGGGAGACACAAAAGAACTATATAAAGAAGACAGGACTAGTGTTAGGGTCCCCATTGTAATGATAAAATCTGAGACTTAAGAGAATATGATTAACTTGGCCAAATTTACATGATCAGTAGTAGATAACTGAAATGACCCTTAGAAGCCAGGTATTCTTATTCTTAAAATTAGTGTTAGCATCAAGTTCCTATACATGTGTAACTTCAACTAATTTTTCTCTTGGTAAAATGGCATGGTTACAGAGTGTAATACAGAACCTTCTGCTAGTATTTGGCCTTGAGCTCTAATCTAATCTTACCTTTCTAACCTCACATTAGACAAATCTAATCTCATATTTCAGCCAAACTAGGTAATCCTTCATTGGGTCCCAACTTTATTCTTGCCCTCTCTCATCTCTGTGGCTTTGGTAACCACTCTAAATATTAATAATCAGTCAAGTAATAAGCATTTACTAAGCACCTACTGTGTGTTAGGAATTGTCCTCAGCTTTAGAGGATCCAACTACAAAAGATCAAGCTAGTCTTGTCATCAACCGATTGAAAGTCTATATAGGTAATATATGGGATTCTCAAACCACCCCAAATGTTAGCACAGGAAAATCTCAGACCCTTGCTATCTGAGCAATCTCCTTAGGATATTTGAAGAATATCTTATCAGCACAGATTGTCTAATATTCAATGACCCTCAGGTCAAAGAGGAAGTACCACATAGTTGAGAAGACAAGGGATCAAGGAGGAAGATAAATACAGACACATAACCTTTCTCTAATGCCCACTTTTCCAAGTAGGGAGACATGCTTTTACTTGCTCCTTCAATCTTTATCATAAGCTGTCTCCATATACATGTGTGTGAGTCAGCCCACTAAAACAATCAGAAATCTGAGTGTGAGTATAGGAAAAAGTTAACTTCTCATGAGAAATGCTAGACTCTGGGGTGTAAGGGTGTAGGAGAAAGACATACACATACAGGCAAAGGGCTTTCCCCTTTTTTATTCCCCAAAGTGAGCTCCCCTCCCCAACCCCCTGGCTCCTTTCTCCCTTAGCTGGGGCGTTCTAAAGAGCAATTTCTTAAAAATGAGGTAAGAAAGCCTGAAACTATCAAATGCTTAAGAGAATAGGGTGTTTTCCATGCAACTCAAAGAACTTCCATTCTAGAAGGGGAAGATAACAGTGTAAAAAATGGGCAAAGAACAAAAGATTCTTTTCAAATTTCAGGCCACCAGCCCTGACCAAAAAACTAAGTCCCTGCCCCTAAGGATCTTACTTTCTTACATTCTTGGAAGAGAGATAACCTCCATCCCAAATCATCTTCCTATGTCCCTGGAGGTTTTAATTTTCTAATTTAATTGTCATTTCTCCTATTTAATTTTTATACTGTGGAAACCAAATAAACCCATTTCTCACACTTGTAATGATGTTTATTCAATTCAGGTGATCTGGTGCCATCCTTTTTTTCATAGTTCAGGCCAAAACTTCAGCATTCATTTAACTGTAGGCATTGATTGAGAAATTGATACCTGAAGCTAGAATGGGCTTTTCTCTTGGCCTCTTACCATTGAAAACCCTTTTCTTTCCTTTAAGAGCCAATTTGGGTGCCATGTTCTTTCTTGTTCTCCATCATTTATTTCTCATAAATTACATCATAGTCCTCTGTCTGGATTTCTCCTTTGGACTTTGGACTATATTCTGACTTGCATTCTAGTTATCTGTGTACATATTTCATCCTCTGCTCCCTATTAGACTGTAAGTTTCTTGTAGACAAAAGTAATGTCATTTCATCTTTGTGCCGCTGGTGCCCAGTATCATGCATTGCACATAATAGACAATAAATGAGTCCTGAATTTCAAATGTTTCATAAAGTTGGAAGAATGTGAGTCTACAAAATATAATCCCTTTTATTACATAATATAAAGGGAAGATAAAGTTGCTAATTTCTGATGCATCTGAAATGGTGACATGCAAGCAAACAACTCATTATCTTCAGCACCATGCACCATTACTCAATAGAGAAAACTGCAGCTTTCAGATGCATCTTTATATTTAAGCTTCCCAATGCTGGCTAATGTTGGATATTGATTCTGAATAATTCAAATGGCAATAAAATTGGGTTTTCATGACAGTCAATCAGATGCATTTTATATTTAATGCTCATTTGAAGAAACATAGTGCCTTCTTACCTTCTGAATTTCAAAACCATTAAAGTAATTGCAGGTCATTAAGCTCAATTTCTTTGCATAATCAGGACAGTTAATCTAATTCATGTACCATTCAAAACAGTGGACAAGGAAGATAGTTTTTTTTTTTTTTTAATGAAAATGAGCAGATGAATTTTTTGCATAACTATCAATATTGACATACAATATTCCTTACATGTTTAAGTGCAAAGTGTTCCTAATTTGCCAAAATTCATTTTACTCAAAATAAAAGAAAAAATGAATTTAAATATTCCATTTGAAAGTATTCCTCATTGTGTCAGATCCATCTGAATAGCTTGCATTTACAAAAGACTGGAGACTAAGGACTTCTTTTCTTATGAGAAGTGTCTCTCTTTCTGTCACTTAAACAGGAGAAGGAATGGTCTGGCCAGCTGTCTACCTGAAAAGATAGAGGGAATTGTTAAGGAACTGTCTTCCAGAAGGGAGACAGGAGCTTAGCCCCTAAAAACAAATCCTAGTTTTGTGAGCTCCTTAGGTCCTGAAGATGGCATTGATTTCCATATTTCCTGCAGTTCTATTTTGAATAGTCCCAAACTGCTTCAAGGGTTTTGAGAAAAGTGAGGTTTCTTCCTTTCACAACTGCTTTTTCATATCTTCTGTTATTTTTTATTCAATTAGTCTTGTCCAATTCTTCATAACCCTACCTGGGATTTTGTTGGCAAAGACACTGGGAGTGGTTTCCTATTTCTTTCTCATTTTAGAGATAAGGAAACTGAGGCAAACAGGATTAAGTGATTTACCCAGGGCTGGATTTGAAGTCAGGTCTTTCTAAATGCAGATTCCTTTGTATCCACTCAGTTACTTGATTGTATTCATATAGTCTAACAATTCATCAATGGGAAAGGACTCCTTTTTTTTTTTTTTTTTTTTTTTGGCAGGGGGCGGGGAGTGAGTGGGGGGGGGAGAGGGAACTCACACAACTAGTAAATGCTAAGTATCTGAGGTGAGATTTGAACTCAGGTCATCCTGACTCTAGGACAAATGCTCTATCTATGGTCCTATGTAGCTGCCCTTGAGTCTTATCCTAAAAGGAGTCATTCTTTCTCAGTATAACTAACCACCTGCTCTATACACAAAAGAAAGGATGGAGGTGTGATAATCATCATTTGAATAAGGATAGAAAAAAAGACAAACAGTGGCAACTAAGTGAATGGAGTATAAAATAGGACTCTAGATATATTGGAAGAATGACACAGATCAAAAAACAAACAAACAAACAAACAAACGAACAAAAAAAGCTGGCAAAAAGACTACAAATAGTTGTAACCAGAATCTTAAGCTATCTGGATAGGTACTGAAGGTCTCTTTCTACTTCAAGTGGAAGAGATAATAAATTAATGCTTCATTTTTGCTTATAAATGCATCTTTTCTTAGACAGAGGAAATAACATAAGAAGCAATTCTAGCTTAGGTGCAGATCAATAAGGAAAAGCTAGTAAATGAACAGAAAATCAGGAAGCACTTGCATATACTGCCTTCTGGTAGTAATCTTGCCATAATAGATGCCGAAGAGAACATCAGGCACATTCTGACATATTTCTTGGACTTTTAGATAGTGGATTTAAGAGTGCTCAAAAATACTCTGGATAGGAAAGAGAAAACTGAAAATCTAAAAGCACAGCTGGCAGAAGAATGGGAGGTTCCCAGAAACAAAATTTCCATCATTCAGTTGCAATTCATTGATCCCAGTAATGAAGAAAAGAAGAGAGGCATTTAGAGAGAGCACTGTGGCTACATAAGTATCTCATCAGCAAACTCTAATTTTAAGTGAATTTGTTAAAAAAAAAAAAAAAATAGAAGCATAGACAGGGCATTGAAGATGAATATCACTAAAAAAAAGTGCCAAGGTCTTATAAGAACAGAGTCAGGAGATCTAATAAAAAATGATTAGGAATAAAGGTATCTATAACACAGATTTTTAAAAAATCATCTGCAAAAATTGAGGGTGGGAGAAATCTAGGTAGAAATCAAAATATATGGGGAAAAAAAGATGGTTATATACTCAATATGTGTAATATGTATTATATGGCAACCAAAAAAGTCTTCAAACACTAATGGAAATGTAGTGAGGCAGCAGCTAGATGGTTGGAGTTGGGAGGATCTGAGTTCTAATTCAGGCTCAGACACTTGCTAGTTATGTGAGTCTGGGTTAGACACAACCAGTTTGTCTAATAAACATTCTAGTATCAAGAAAACCCCATGGACACTAGAAGCCCATGGAGTCAAAAAGGTCAAATGTACATGATTGACTAAACAACAAGTAATAGTCAGCTAAAGATATGCTATCTGACTATATTCTACCTTAACTGAAATATTGTGTATTATTCTGGATCCCATTTTTCAAAAGGTACAATTAGAAGCTAAAATGTATCAGAAGATGGGGTGCCTAGAAACCATGTAACTGTTTTGAGAAAATGGCACTATTTTGCAGGAAGAAGATAAGATATGGGAAGAGAGCATAATGGGTATGTTCAAGAATGTGAAGGTTTATTATTGTTAAAGAGATTAAACTTGTATATGGTTTCAAAGGGCAAAAATCTATAAAATTCAAAGGGGGCAGTTTTAATTTAAATAACACAAAAAGAAAACAACAACAACAATTAAAGTTGTACTGAAATGTAATGCAATACATGGTGGTAGTGATGAGGTTATTCCTGGTCAGGGACCCAAATGATGTGGTTAGTGGCAATGCAGAGTTGTGGGAACCCCTCTTTGGTTGGTGCAGGTCCAACATGAAAGAATTCATGAACCTGAAATATTAGACTGGCAAAAAAGGAAGTTTATCGAGGGTACTACAGAAGTCAACTTTTGCTAGGAGACTGACTTCTTCAGTGGCAAAGTCCTGACTGAGAGATAAAGGTCTGCTAGGGCAGAGAAATCCTGGCAGAGAGATAAAAAGAGGTTAACACTAAGAAGAGAATGTCTTCACAGTGTGCAGGAGTTCTGGCAGGCAGCTATGCCAAAGAGAGGTTCCTTGACAAGGTATGGTCCTGCTTTTAGGCTTCTGCAGAGAAAAAAAAAAAAATGCCCTTTAATAGGAAATCTGAGATTGTAGTTTCTATTGAAGGCAGTGTTGTCACTGCCCCCAGGCCCATTTACTGGGAGTGGTCCTGAATCAATTTCAGCTCCAGATTTCCAGATTTCAAATGAGACCACTTAAGTTCCAGATAAATAGGGAGTGGTCCTGGGCCAATCTTAATGAAACTACTTAACTGCCACAAGGGTGGGTCCCTGTCAGGTGAGTTTCAGGGCTTACCCCAAAACTCAAGGACAGTTTCAGGGTTTCCCCATCAGTAGGGCTAGTGAGGATGTGTGAGTTTTCTATTGCCAGGGGCCTTTAAAGTAGTATCTGGATCATCATTTGGGAATATGGAGAATAGAAATAATTCTTCATGTAGTGATTGATCTGGATGACTTCTGAGATCCACTTCTGAAACCACTTATTCTATTATCATAGAGAGTCATTTCTCAAGCTCTGTAGCATAGTTATTCATTTATACATAGTTGTAAAGAGCATAATACTTCTACATAAAGAACATAGTCTTATAAAGTGGCACATCCTTTGACCCAGTAATACTACTACTAGGTCTATAACCCCCAAAGATCTCAAAGAAAGAGGGAACAGACTCACAGATACAAATTTGACAGCTTTTTTTTTTCATGGTAGCAAACAGTTGGAAATTGAAAGGGTACTCATTAGTTGAATAATGGTTGATCAAATTATGTTATATAAATACAATGAAATACTATTATGGCAGAAGAAATGACACAGAGGATATTTTTTACTTTTAGAAAAACCTAAGATTTGTATGAACTCATGCAAAGCAAAAGGAGTAGGATCAGGAGTAAACATTATATAATTAGAACAAAAAGCTTTGAAAGAATTAGGAACCCTAATCAACACAAAGGAACCACTTGTTGACAGCACATATTGAAACATACATGTATCCACCTCCAGATAAAGAGGTGATGAATTCATAAGATAGATTGAATATTTTTTGATATGTCTAACATGAGAATTTGTTTTATTTGGCCATGTATAGAGTTGCAATGGGTTTTGTTTTTCTTGTTTTCTCAGTAGGTGAAGAAAATGGGAGGGAGCGAAAATAAAAACAAAATAAATAATAAATAAAATAAAAATGAATTTTAAAATGTAAATAGAACCCTTTAGGGATTGAGCAGACATTTTTAGAGAAAGAATAAAAGCTGAATGCCAGTCTTTGATATTGATATAGCATTTCATCTTATTAATCTTGTGAAATACTCAAACAAAATCTATGCTTGACATATTTTGTTACTGCACTAGTGTGAACTTCACACCTAGATTTTATTTCTACATCTCTAAAAAACAAAGAATCAATATTATCCAAAACAGCTCCATGATAATAATGATTGGATATCCCATGGAAAGAAATGTACTTAGCATATGATATTGATGAAGCCATATTTGGCTCTGAAGGTTAGGACATTACAGCTACTTCTACATGTGAAAGCTGAAATACTGGAGAAGTAATCTACTTGTCTAGAATAGGCAGCTGCCTTCCTTCTGCTTTGGGAATGTTTGTCTATAATATTCATATATTTGAAGCCATGACATTCTTTAATTTTAATCATTAGAATTAGAGTTTTTCATGTTACACTTTGTATATGGACATATGTGAGAATGATATCTCATTCTTGATCCTCTAACAGGTTTTTATGGAAGAGCTGAGATAGCAATATAATTATTTGTTTGTTTTACTGAGCTCATGAGCTAATGGTACATAATAGACTGTTAGAATTGAAGAGACCTTAGAGATCATCCATGCTTCCTCATTCCCATCTATTATAGATTGAAGAAGGAAAAAAAAAAGCCTTAATCTCCAAGGACTTCCCTTGTTTTCATCATGGCAAAACAGTTTAGGAAGATATGTAATCATTTTTATTGTAGGATTGAATAGTCAAACTGTAAGCCAAGCTGGTCATATTGCTGTAAGATACACAAGTTTTTTTTAAGCAGCATATTGTCACAATGGTTGGACATTCAGGGTAGGAAGGAGTCTATAAGTCACATTATTTTAGTAAATATTTGGGAAAAAAAACCTTAGAAATTGTAGGCTAATTGAAAGAACAAAGGATGCAGAACAGAAAGCTAAAGGAAGACTCAAATATATGAAGGACTCCTGTAGAAAAGGGAAGAAATTTGGTTAATGGGTTCTAGAGGACTTAGGACAAATGAATGACAGTCAACTGAAAGATTTGGGATTATTAAGAAGGAAAACTTGGTAACAATCAGAAATCTTCAATCAGTAAATCAATAAAAATATAGTAAGTGCATATGTGTCAATCATATTATACAGGCAGCTAAATATTAGAGAAGATAGAATTTCTTTCCTAGAGTGAGAAAAA
The DNA here is from genome assembly GCF_016432865.1 of Antechinus flavipes. Lineage (NCBI taxonomy): Eukaryota > Metazoa > Chordata > Mammalia > Dasyuromorphia > Dasyuridae > Antechinus > Antechinus flavipes. Next base: position 306,522,190 of record NC_067398.1, on the reverse strand, counting down.
CTCATCTTCCTGTTTCAAATGTGGCCTCAGATTCATATTAACTGTGTGATTCTAGACAAGTCACTTAAGTCTGCAACAGTTTCCTCATTTGAAAAATGAATGGAACAGTTTATAGAGTACCAACTGTGGAGTCAGGAGAGCCCAACTTCAAATATGGCCTCAGACAATTGAAACTTAGTTGTGTGATCCTAGGCAAGTCATTTAATCTTAATTGCCTCCCTTCCCCCACCAAAAAGAAAGAAAGAAAAAAAAAGAAAGAAAAGAAAAGAAAAGAAAAATGAGCTGGGAAAGAATGTGGCAAACAATTCCAGTATCTTTGCCAAGAAAACTAGAAATGCAGTCAGGAAAGGCAAGACATCATTGAAAACAACTGAATACATGTATTCCAAGCATAGTGCTAACTGATGGGGATATCAAAAAAAGGAAAATACAGTCCCTGCTCTCCAAGAAGCTCTTATCCAATGGGGGCACACTTGAAAAGATACCAAAAAAGGTGAATAAATTCTTGATCCTGATCAAGATCTAGAGGAGTGCAACTATTGGGTATGATAAAATGGGTGCTCACCTCAAATGGAAAATTTGGGGGGCTTGTATCACTTTTCACCTTTTAGCCTCTTAGAGATAAGGAGAGAGCCCAGGACAAGTTGTACTGAAGAGTTGTACTGAGGAGCTGTGAGTTCAGGGTTGATTAGATTTTGCAGGATGATAAGAATCCAATGAATGAGATCCAATGGAATGGTATAGGAGGGTGGGAAATGAAACTATTGAACAGTGAAATTAGTGATAAAGTAAAGACTGGATGAATCTCTATTGAGAAAGATTTCTGAATGGTACAGGTAGCACAATGCAAATTCCTTGAGGGAAGTGGCTGATCTTAGTTTGGGTTTTGTATCTCCAAAGATTATTATCAAAGGTTTATTCTTCTTACTTAAGGTAGGTATGCAGCTAAAGCACTGATCTGGAGTCAGAGTTCAAATTCATCCTCAAACACTTACTAGTTGTGTAATCCTAGACTAGTCACTTAACTCTGTTTGCTTCAGTTTCTTTAATTTGTAAAATAATCTGGCAAAGGAGATGACAATCTCTTCCAATATCTCTACATAACAACAATAACAAAAATTCCAAATGAAATCAAGAGGAGAAGGGCACAATTAAAACTAATGAGCAACAATAAAACTCTTCTCAGTTACTTAATAAATCTTATTCTACTGGATAGGACTGTGTTGGGGAATTGGACTACATGATTTCTCACATCCCTTCTAAGAATAATGTTCTGCATAGATGCTGTTTCCCAGCATTCATCATGCTCTTTGTGATATTTAGCTAGATTATTCCATTGTTAAGGTTTTCAGGAAAAGTGTCATGGTGAGTTTAGATTTATCTTTTAGTGTGTGATATTATATTCAGACAGAATTCAGATAAGTTTGAAAGGCAGGTAAACAACCTCCATTACTCTCTGTATTGCCATTCTGACTAGGAGATTCATTGTACTATAACAGGGAGCTTTCTGCTGAACTATTGTTTGTTCTAATACTGCAGTCAGTTTAGACAGAGGATTTTTGGTCTTACCTAAAGTTTATTTGGGGTAAGACTTTAGCACAGAAACAAAGTTTGCAACTATATTGAATTCTCTTTAAAGTGGAGATGGACAAGTCTCACCCTCAATTGTTAAACTGAATCATTATCATTGGTGTCATGCTTTGAGATCTTATTACAAGTGAAATGATCTTTTGTCCTTTATTTATTACAAAATGAAACTCCCTTGTATGGATTCCACCTTAAACCAAGATAAATTCTTCTTTGTAATGAAGTGTGTGTGTGTGTGTGTGTGTGTGTGTGTGTGTGTGTGTGTGTTAAAAAAGTAGCCATTTGGGAAGACTCCTGGGTATATGTGGAGCTTAAATTGGATCTTAATAATATCTGATACCTCACTTATAGGAAGAGAGACCCAGAAACTTTGACAACTTTGATTTTTTTTAAGCTAAATGTTTAAAACTTCAGCAAATACAGACCCCAAAGTAATTAATATTTCTCCCTTGCTGCGCACATTGTCGACATTCAAAGGCTCTCTCTATGATTTTCTTGTACTTTATTGCAAATATAGGCGTATGTAAGAGTTTTGTACTAATATAACTTGAAAGTAGTTACAATGCACATCAAAACTGCATTACTTCTTAAATAACAGGTTTGGAGGGGGGGAAGTCATTCCATATACAGCCTGTGCATCATGGAGATGTTGCCAAAATCTTTATTGGAGTCTGATATGGACTTAGACTAATTCTCCAGGCAAATTAAACTTTTTTTTTTCTTTTTGCAAAACTCAAATCAGGGAAGAAGGAGAAGGATCTACTTGCATAAAAGTATTTATTGCACCTCTTTCTGTAGAAGCTCCGAATTGAAAACTAAGGAAATTTCCTTCCATTGGAGAAAGATGAAACAAATTATAACTTATGCATATGGTAGAATATTATTATGTGTCAAATATTGTGAGAAAATTGGAAAAATCAGTATGAATCAATACAGAGTAAAATGAATAGAACTAGGTGAACCTCATTTGTGCAATGCTAACATTGTAATGAATATGGTTCTTGGACTTGGCGTCAGGAAGATCTGAGATCAATTTCTACCTCTTATACCCATTAGCTATATAATCAAAAGCAAGTCCTTTAACTTTATGCCTTAGGCTTCCCTCTAGGACTTACTAAGTTATAAAAGACATTCTTTTTGTTGAAGGAGGGATTTCCCAAAGCAGGAGTTCTACAGATAGGTGAAATCCTAGAACTTTTTCATATTCATGGCTCTCTTAATTTGACAGCAATCCCTTTATTAATTATTCTTGTTTCTAATGCATATAGCTTGTTGTATAGATTTGTTTGTTTGTGGACTGCTCCACTAAATTGTAAAGAACTGGAAGACCAGGTTTATTAGTTTGCCTCTTTTTGGATTCCTAGTGCTTAGTATAGTATCTGGCATAGAGTAGACATTTAATAAATGTTTATTGATTGATCAATTGATGTGTCTCTGTATATGTACACACATCTCTGTGCATGCATAGATATACAAATTTGAAACAAATAAGCAACAATAAAACTCTTCATAGTTACTTAAGTTACTTTTGTTTTTGAACCTCAATTTCCTCATCTTTCAAATTAAATTGATATTTATACAATATTTTTAATGTATGATATGTGACATGTATCATATATTGTTATTTTGTTATTGTTGTTATTTTTATTGCTGTCAAAAATACCTGAGGTTCAGCATACATAGTGCTCTTGATAAAAGTAAAATAACATCCAGGATGGCCACTAAATCATGGGACATACATTTTTAAAAGTAAACTTGTTATCCACTGTTGAATCGTTTGTAATGAGTATTTCTTGCAGCCTAAAACACTTCTTGGTTTTAATAATAACTCAGAGATGGAAACACAACAATGGCTATTTTGGTGTCTGTGCATTTTTATTGAGACTATACTCAAAAAGCAATATTCTATGCTAGGGTTGTGTTTGGTGCAATATGACTTAGTTAAGGGTTTTCAGGTTAGGAAAAATACTTGGGTTGTGTACAGATTTAATTTTATAGTATTGCACAGCTTTCATTTCTTGGGATTCTGTAAACTGCTTATCAGAGATGGAAGAACATTAAAATAATTACATTAGTGACACCTGAATAGCATCCAAAGTACAGTATATGTGTATGTATGTGTGTGTGTGTGTGTGTGTGTGTGTGTGTGTGTGTGTATATATATATATATATATATATATATTAATGTATCAATTCACTGGCAAAGCTGATGTACTATTTGTAACAAAAGCTATAAGAAATCTCTTTCTTACAAAAAAAAAAAAAAAGAAATGGTATCTTGATGGAGTACTTTACAAAGAAGGTGTATATTTCTTTCCTGCTATCATAGCTTGGCACAGAGTATTGTAATACTTTTGAAAGCTCCAGACACCTGATTTCAAATCTCACCTCTGCCATAGGACTGACTGTGTGATCATGGGCAAACAATGTTCAAAGCAACTATCTGAGACTATAAGGTATTAGGGATAGTCCTGGCTGCGTTGCTGGAGAGAGTTTTCTCACTCCAGAGTTATATCTAAGAATAAAATAATGGGTCCAGTCCCTTTCCTCTATACATTATTTCTGATTTAGGAATGTCTAGATTCATTTATCTGCTACAGTATATATAGCACCTCAGAAGACAAGTAAGTGTGCTTTACTTCCTTGATCTAAATGATTCTCTCACTTTTTTTTCCATTAAAAAATGTGTGAAATGATGAAAGTAGAAACAGTAATTGCATGCTTTGGATCTGCTCTATTTGCTAGATAGGATCACATGAAGGATGGATGATCATTGCAGTCCACTTGCTCTGATTTTCATAAAAAAAACTGTCTTGAGCCCTGCTATGATATCAGTTACATAATTGAATCTCCAATGGAAAAGCACTGGTGCTTTATATAAAACTTTCTCCGATGCCAGCATGAATCCACGTCTTAACAAACAGTTGTTGTATTTTTTTAATTGAGGTTTTATATCCTTGTTCTCCAATCAAGCACTCTAATGGTTTCCCAGTTGGAGTAGGTGACTCATTAACTAGTTACCACTGGTTTCAGCTTCAGAAGGGTGTTAATTTTTCTAATTCCAGCTGAGTGTCCATCTACTTCAGTGACCCACTGCCTGAATGGCTCATAAAAAGAGTGTTTTCCATTCCATTATGTTCAAAGTACATGGCCTTTTTAATCTGCATATTTCTTCTATGATGTACTGGCTCACTTCCACTAGAATACATTAGAAGGGAAAAGTATTAAAACTATTGATTTATCATTTATAATGCTGAAGTGATGTATTGAAATGAAATTTGGATACATTCCAGACCTCCAAAAATGTTGACATTATTGGATGAAATAGGATGATCTCACCCTAATTAATATGCTTGTTCCATGTGAAAGAGTGGAGAAAATGGACCCTAAAGTCAATCACTAAGAAGTGGTAGCTCCCTGGAGAATACTATCGAGGATTTGGAGAGTACGGATGATGGTTGATACTTGCAGAATTTTTTAGGTTGAGAGAAAATGTGGTAGAGAGGAAAAAGAATTGGGCTAAGAAGAAGAAGAAATGGGCTTGAGTACTGGTTCCAACACTTAGTAGCCATGTGTTTGTGGTCAAGCCACTTAAGCAATATGAAACTCAGTACCTTTGCTGTAAGAATGGGATAAACATTACGTGCTAATTATCCCTACAGAGATGTTTTAAGAAAAGTGCTTTGTAAGATATAAAATTCTTTATAACCACAAGTCATAATTTTGATTTTTTTTTCACATACAGAATGAAGGATAAAAGTCTGAAATTTTTTAAAATAATTACTAATAGCAGGAAGCAGGAAACAATATTGTTATATCTATGGATCAATGATTTCATCACTAAAGGTACTTCTTACATTGAGGAATATCTCATCCCATCTAATTTTGTGTGCTAATTTTGTGCAACTTTTTTTCTTAGGAATTCCATAAATCTTTCATAGAGGCTCTACCTAGTAGCTTAGAGCCCTTCTCAGTATTTGATAACATTTTAGAATTTTCCTGCTAATATTAAAAGATAGATGTATTTGGGGGATGGATTCCCTAGGGACTCAGTACCTAGCCTTTATTTGATGGCCTTCTTTTTCTTCTGTTCTTGTTAACAAATACCCATTAAAATTTTGTAATTTTACAGATTTCTCACACTTTTGTTTTTCTTCTTTCCTCCTATTTTCCATATTTTCTTTCATTTTTCTAACTATTTCATCTTTAGAATATTTCATATCTTTATTATATACTTCAGCATTTCTGGTTTCACAAGAACCTTTGTGTCCAGAAGTTGATATTGGTGATAAAAGAATAGAAAAGATAAATTCAATTGAACTGATATTTATAAGGTGCCTACTAAATGAGAAACATTGCACTATGGGCTAAAGATGCAAAGACAAAGACAAAACCATTTCTATATACCAGGAATTGGATAGAGACAGACAGACAGAGGCAGAGACAAAGACAGAGACAGAGATAGACAGAGCATGGAAAGTCAATTAACAGATTATGAAATTATTTAATTTTTAGACTGTGGATATAGATTATCCTAGTTGTAGTAGGGTAACCCCTACTGTATTGTCATTTTTATGTTTTAGGAATATCAATTTGATAGCTTTGTGCAGGATGGATTGGAGGGAAGAGACTAAAAGCAGAGAGGTTATTAATAGGTTATTACAATGTTCTTGACAAAATGAAATGATAAGGCCTAAACTGTTGGCTTTGGAAGTAGAGAGAAACAGGCAGATGTAAGAGATACCATGGAGATAGGAATGACAAAAAGAAAATTATTGAAAATGGGCACTGAGGAATAGTCAAAGATGGCTCCAAAGCTGTAAACATGGGCAAGTTGAAGAATTGTCATACTTTTAAGAAAAAGGTTAAGAAATCCATTTGGAAATGTCAAGGTCGAAATCCCTATAGTTGTATATATTTTTTAAATATCTACCACAATTACCTTAGTTTCTTTTTCTCTAAAATGAATTGAATGACATGATCTCTCCTAAATCTAAATCTATGATCCTAAACCTGAAACATTTTCAAATTTAAAATATTGTAGTTCAAATTATTTGTGGGGCAAGGGGAGTAACACTATTGTATAGCACTTTCCCCACTGGAAACCATACATATGGGCAACACTAAGGAAATGAAGAATGCCTTCAGCACCGATTGAGATGTAGTGGTATGTGTGATCCATTGAGTCACTGCATCAGAATATATATGAATAAATATAAATATAAAGAAAGAAAAAACTGTGCTGTAAAAGGAGATTGGGCTGGATCACATTTGGAAAACTCCACATTTAATGATTCTATTCCTTTGTTCAAAAGCCCCATCTTTTCAATGATAATATTGCCATATAAAACTGCAAGTTCTGAAATGCCAGAACTTCAGAAGACATGAATTTTAAGTGATCTAAGTGACAATGCAATTATACCTAGTGGATGTGTATTGGATGCAGAATATTGGCAATGAAGATTTGTATTGGAAAGTAGATAAAAGATATCTATAAAACTTTTGGAAAAGGATCAGGGTCTATAGCAAAAATAAGGAATGGTAACTTTATAACCTATACATTGAAATATCATATTTCTATTGATTATGTCCAATTTATTCTATTAATACATAGTTATTTACTTGGTGTTTCCTCCATTAGGCTGTGAGTTCCTTGAGAGTAGGGCTTTTTTAAAAAAATCTTTCTTTGTATTCCCAAAACTTATCCCAATTTTGGAATGGAATAGACGTTTTAAAAATATTTTTCAATTAAGTGAAAATAACCAGAAAAAAGCTTCTAGTATCTTGAGTCAATTATCTTCAGAATTTACAAAATGATGTGAAATTATAATACTCAACCATTAAGCATTTATTAAGCTCTTACTATGTGCAAGGCACTAAAGACTAGGGATATAAAGAAAGGCCAAAAAAAAAAAAAAGTCCCAGTCCTTAAGAAGTTCATGTGCCAAAAAAAAAAAAAAATGCTACATACAAGATCAATACAATGTTAAATAGAAGGTAATCATGGAGGGCATTTACAATGGAGGAGCTTTTTAAAAAAAGTTTTATTAAAGCTTTTTATTTACAAAACATATGCATGGGTAATTTTTCAACATTGACCCTTGCAAAGCCTTCTGTTGCAAATTATCTCCTCCTTTCTCGCTCCCCCCCCCTCCGATGGCAGGTAGTTCAATACATGTTAAATATGTTAAAGTACATGTTAAATTACACACACACACACACACACACACACATTTATATAGTTATCTTGCTGCACAAGAAAAATCGGATCAAGAAGGAAAAAAAACTGGGAAAGAAAAGAAAATGCAAGCAAACAACAACAAAGAGAGTGAGAATGCTATGTTGTGGTCCACACATAGTTCCCATGATCCTCTCTCTGGGTGTAGATGGCTCTCTTCATCACTGAACAATTGGAATTGGTTTGAATCATCTCATTGTTGAAGAGAACCACGACCATCAGAATTGATGATTATATAGTCTTGTTTTTGCCATGTATAATAATCTCCTGGTTCTGCTCATTTAATTCAGCATCAGTTCATGTAAGTCTCTCCAGGCCTCTCTGGAATCATCCTGCTGGTTGTTTCTTACAGAACAATAATATTCCATAACATTCATAGACCACAACTTATTCAGCCATTCTCCAATTGATGGGCATCTATTCAGTTTACAATTTCTTGCCATTACAAAAAAGGCTGCCACAAACATTTTTTGCACCTGGGTCCCTTTCCCTTCTTTAGTATCTCTTTGGCATATAATCCCAGTAGAAACACTTCTGGGTCAAAGGATATGCACAGTTTGATAACTTTTTGAGCATAGTTCCAAATTGCTCTCCAGAATGGTTGGATCCATTCATAGTTTCAACAACAATGTATCAGTGTCCCAGTTTTCCCACATCCCCTAATGGAAGAGCTCTTGAAAGACTTTCTTCATAAAGTGGGATTTGAGCTTAATTTTGAAAAAGCTATTCAAGCAATAGGGAAAAGGTTTTGATGGTGTTGGGCATTTAATAGATACTTAATAAATGTTTTTTAATGAATAAATAAATGAATGAAAATGCATGGATTGTAAAGTGTCATAAGAGGAATGGCAAGAAAAGTATTGTTGTTGGGTTATAGAATAGGAAAAAAATAAAGAGTGAGGCAACTGGAGAAATAGGAAAGAGAGGGCCACATTTTGAATGGCTTTAAAAATCAAAGACTTTTATATTTTATTTTGGAGGTAATAGTGAGTCACTGAAATATATTGAATAAAGAAGTGATATGGCCAAACCTGATCATTTTGGCAACTGAGTGGAGGAGTACATTGAAGTGATAAAACACTTGAAACAAGAAAACCAACCAGAAGGCTAGTGCAAAGAGACTAGATGAGAGGTAATAAAAACCTATACTAGAATTTAGGAGAAATGTTATGAAGATAGAAATGACTAAACTTTGTAACATTGGATATGTGGGGTGAGTGCAAGTGAAAAATCTCAGAATAATACTAAGGTTCTGAGCTTGAGTAACTGGTAATACAATGGTTTTGTTCAAGTGATCAAGAAGTTCAAAAAAGGAAAAAGCATGGGAGAAATATGAGTTTTCTTTTGGACATCTTGTGTTTGAGAATAGAATACCTATTTTGAGATGTCTAAGAAGCCCTTTGTAACTTGAGACTAGAATTCAAGAGAGAATCTGAAGTTGAAATTGCACAGGTGAAAGAGATTATCTCTGTCAATAAAAACAAAGATCCATTGACGTTATAATTGTAATAACAACAAGTGAATTAATATGGCACTTTAAACTGTGCTAAATCATGTTAAATATATTATTTTCTTTAATTCTTACAATATCCCTGTTATCATCCTAATTTTTCACATGAAGAATTATAGAGATAAAGAAATTTGCTGGGGGCAGCTAGGTGGCACAGTGGATAGAGCACTAGCCTTGAATTCAGGAGGATTCAAGTTCAAATCTGATCTCTGACACTTAACACTTCCTAACTGTGTGACCCTGAGCAAGTCACTTAACCCCAATTGCCTCAGGAAAAATAAGGAAAAAAAAAGAAATTTGCCTAGAGTTACAAAGTTCATAAGAACCATTGGTAGGATCTGAACCTTGTTTTTCCTGATTCCAAATTCAACATCTCATGTTCTAATGACTGCATCAGAGTCAGAAAATCAAAGGAAGCATAGCTTTTCAAAATTTACTTAAAATTTTGGTATCTAGCTTTGAGTTTGTATTTGTATCAATCAGTTGGTCAATAAACATTAAGTGTCTACTGTAAGCCAGGAGGCATTGTAACATGTGCTAAGGAAATAAGAGGAAAAATAAATTCAATTCAATTCACTAAAATTAAATTAGAATGATTATATTAAATTAATTACATTAAAAAGTATTTATTTATTTAAAAACAAATAAGAGGAGGAAAAAGACAGCCCCTATTCTCAAGAGGTTTCTTCTCTAGTTGGGGAAGATCACACATAAAAAGAAAGTGAAAGAAGTTGGGGGAAGGTATCTAAAGTGGTTGGATGATGGAAAAGTGCAAAGAAAGTCCAAAGTTCTCTTACTAAGAAATGATGATGTGATTTTTAATTTAGGGAGTCAGATTTTCCATAATATCATTTAACCATGCATCGATCTCGTATGCATATATGTATATTTACAGACTCTTCTATGTTATACTCTTTGAATATCAATTGCCTTAGTCTAAATAGAACAAGTGCAGTTCATCTGAATGTAGTACTGCCATTAAAAGAATAAAACAACAGTGAGCACCCATCATTTCTAGTCCAAGAGAATATTTAAGTATCCCATCTTCTCTTTTGTTTGGGGGTGCAGAAAATCCTGGAGCTATGTTATTCACCATGTGGAATTATGCAAAACCTAGAATGAGTGAAGGAGTATTGCCATCAGGAAGTTGCCATCCATTTCACATTGATTGAGCTTCCTGGGCTTGGGGGATTTTTGTGGGGCTGAGTTTTACGGTTGATATGCTTTCGGTCATTTGTCATAAAATCATTCCCAGCAAGCTGTTTACTGATTTGAATACTTAATTACTGCAAGAGCAAAGGATGTAGGGAGTTTTCACTGAGTGTTCAGTTGTGAATGTTGAATAACTGGTTAGTTATCTTCTGCTAGTAAATTCTCCCATGCTACATTTGGTTAATGCTGTCATTATTTCACATCTTACTAGCATTCACTAGAGAAGCACTATGTGATAGTGGATATTATTATTGAGTTTAAAAGTTTGAAAAGCATTTTTTGTATGCTCTTTGGAATTTCATAATTGCCCTTTGAGAGAAGTACTATTATGCCCATTTGACAGACAAAGAGGTTGAGGCTCAGAGAAGGAAGCAACTTGTCCATAGAGAATAAGTATGAGAGGTGGAATTTGAATGTTTATTTTTGGACTTCTAATACAACACATTTCATTGCCTCTTCCTTTATATCCAGTACCATAGATTTCAAGTTATAAGACCTGATTTTGAGTTCTGATTTTAACTATCACCATGAAAGAGTCATTTTACACCTCTGTTTCTTTACTTGCAAAATGAGGATAGGGATTAGATCTATAAATTAATAATCTACCAGTGCAGATTAATCTCTTGTCTTCAATCTATATATAGCCTTAATAGTCAAACTAGACAGTATTGCCTAGAGATACACAGTAATAGATGTCAGAGGTAAAACATGAACTCATCTCCCTGTCTTCAAGGCCAATTCTCCATCCATTTTATTAGACTACCTGGGAATAATAATACTCAAATTACTTCCTACAGGTGATTATAATAAAGTGCTTAATAAACTATAAAGTGCTAGTTGTTGTTGTTTTATTATTAGTATTTCTTTAGTTTTTTTCCCCCATTATATTCAATGGAGCTCAGATTAAAAGAATACAGGAGCAAATAATTATCCATTTTTAGAATACCACTAGTTTCCAGTAGTAGGTAGGACAATGGGAGGTGATATATACTTCTTTCTAATCCCACATGGTTCTGATATTTATCATAATTGTTTTGGATTCCTGCCCCCTTCCCAATAATGCTAGAAGTAAGAAAACAAATCTTTATTAAAAATAAGATAGTATATTTTTGTCTGCCTGCATTTTTGATTTCCTTCACAGGCTAATAGTACACTGTTTCAAAGTCTGATTTTTTTTGTACAGCAAAATAACTGTTTGGACATGTATACTTATATTGTATTTAATTTATACTTTAACATATTTAACATATATTGGTCAACCTGCCATCTGGGGGACAGGATGGGGGGAAGGAGGGGAAAAATTGGAACAAAAGGTTTAGCAATTGTCAATGCTATAAAATTACCCATGCATATAACTTGTAAATAAAAAACTATAATGATAATAATAAAACCATTTGAAAGGCTAAAAAAAAAAAGATAGTATTTTTACTTGATTTAAAAGTTGGTTAGAATATGGAACATTTGCATTTGTTTTTGTTGTTGTTTAGTCACATCCCACTCTTCATGACCTTATTTGGGATTTTCTTAGCAATGAGGAAATGATATTAAATAACCAACTATTGGGAAGAGTCAGGGTTTTTTCCTTTCTATTTCCTCAATCTCTACTAGGTCAAGCCAAAATCTGAAGGACATTGCTCATATGAGATTGGATTAACTTTCTCCTTAATTTTGTTCGCTATAGGAAAGCCCACTGATTTCTACTCTGGCTTGGGTGGGGGCACAGATCCTTTGTCTAGATTTCCCAAAAGCTGGGAGTGGGGGTGGGGAAGAGGTCTGGAAGTAAAAATGATGTCACGTTCTCCTTCTAGAAAAAAATCTTTCTTGATTCCTCTACTCACTACGCCTAGATGATAGTAGTAGCTCCTTCCCTTCCCCTGAAATTACTTTACATTTATTTTCAAACTCTTTTCTATTTACTTTCCATGTACATCATTCTAGTAAGCTATAAGATCCTTGAGGACAAAGACTATTTCTTCTCCTCTTTCTCTTCTTCCTTCTCTTTCTTTTTTCTTTTTTTCTATCTTGTTCCTCTTCTTCCTTCTTTGCTCTTCCTCCCTCAACTAGCATAACCTATAGCATATTCATTACTTAAATTTCATTGAATGGAATCTTCTCATTTTCAAATATTGTAATATTTATTAAACTACCAACCCCTCCTCATAAAATTGTTGTAAGGATGAAGTAATATATATATATACACACATGAAACCTCTATAACTATAACTATACAAAAAGAAGTAGCTATTGAAAGGAGCAGAGATTTAGAGCTAGAAAGGTCTTTACAAGCTATTTAGTTCATTCTCATTATTTGCAAGTGAGAGAAACTGAGACACAGAGATTTAAGTGCCTTGTTAAAAAAGTTTCATAGGATCATAATTTTAAATCTAGAAGGAACTTCATAATCTGTCCACTCATTTTATAGGTGAGGAAACTAAGACCTGGAGTAATTCAAGGATTTATTATACCCACACAGCTACTAGGCAACTGCCCTGGGATTCGAACCCAAATCCTTGGATTCCCGATCCAATTCTCTTTTCCATTCCACTATGCCTGTTTAGGAGTGGTTAGTATTATCTTTATTTTGTGCTTACCATAGCATCGAGGTTAACCTGAGTAACTAGAGATTTTGCTACTGTATTAGCTCTGTCTGAATGATCCTACCAATATGGGAATGTTACAGTCATGAGCCCAGTGATGACCTGTATGTTTTTAGTCTTAAAGTAGCTTAGATAAGTTTGGAAAGTCTTGTCACAAGGTTAGTCACAAAGAGACTTGTTTTGATTTCTTTTGTTTCTTTTGATAAAGCAAATTTCAAATAGCTCTTGTTATAAAGATTGTAATATATATTGGTTGCAGGAGTACAGACAGTGACAAAATTTCGGTTCCCTGACATATTGATGTATTATTGTTATGATGTATATGGTTATATTCTTTTGTCATATATGTTCTCTCCCTCCTCCTAGTTGGTTTGATGTGTGAGTAAATGTTCTATTACCCAAGAACTAAAGAATAGGACTTTACTATTGAGGTTGCTTCCATCAGTGAGAGAAGCAGGAAATGAATGTTTTAATACTGAAAGAACTTGTCAGAACACCTTAAATATTTACTGCTGCTTTGATGTTTCATTTATTGGAGTCAGTGGGCCGTTGTGTTATTTCAATTTTTCATTGTGTGGCAACTGTAGCCCTTTCTTAAAGAATTAGAACTTTTGAGGGAAAAAATACTTTTAATCACTTTTAGTATAAGTGAAAAAGTATATAGTTAACTCTTTTCTTATAGTTGTACTTTCATATCATTAAAAACAATTCCTTTGCCCTCCTCTTTCCCCCCCTCTGTTAACTATTGGCCTTATTCAGAGCTATTAGCTTTAAAGTAATCTCGATTCCTTCAGAGCTGCCAAAAGGTGAAATTGACTTTTTGAGAATGTATTGCTGAAATCTGCAGCCTGTGCACTTTCCCCAAGTAGAAACATCCTGTGTGTTAAGACTGAAAGGGACAATTTACAGCCGGTTTCAAATTGTTAGCTGAGGTCAGGAATCGAAAGTTCAATAAGTGTCCACTTCTGCAATCACATCAGCCTTGTTTAGATGACAGTGCACAATAAGGTGTCTCCTAGGGAGTGGACACTCGGGAAATCTCTGGCTCTTTTGGCAGGAAACTGTTTCCACAGGGTTTTTGGAGTTAGCTGCATGAATGTTCCAAAACCTAAACTTTTCCATTAACAAGTGTGGGAAGTTACTTCAACTCTGAATCTTTTACTAATAAGAGTTCCCATAGGGGTATCTATGTTATTTGGGATCTGCTGTATGCAACATTACTCTTACCTCCAAGAAAAGACTAATGTACTATATACATTAATTCTCATTTTCTTTAAAAAGTATATTAATATGACTTAGTTAAAGAGAAGTAGCATGTTATAGTCAGAAGTTCCTAATCTGAGGAGTTGATGGATAGATTTCGGAGGAGTCATGAACCTAGATGAGGAAGAAAAACAAAAATACACACATATACGTATATAGATATATAACTATAGATAGATACATATGTATATTTACTAAGTGAAATTTAGCATTTTCTTATTTTTATTATGCTAATTTAAAAACATGTGCTATGTCTTAGTGAATGCAGAAATAAAACAGCAATAACCCATAAAAGCTGACCACAGTTAGTTAATCTAAGGGCTGGCTCTTGAGTCTATATCTTCAATCCATGATTTTATACATGAATTCTACCATGTTTTTTAAAGCCACACTGCAATTTCTGCTAGTGAGTCATGTGTTTTCCTAAATTAAACTAAAAACTTTTGAAATTACAAGGGGGGAAAATAAATATTTGATGAAGTGCTTTTAGTGGGTATTTTTTCCCTAACATCTCCATATGGGGTGATCCACAATTAGCTGGTCAATAATTAGGAAGATGCAGTGTTATTTGGGGTGAAAAATAAAACAAAGGGTACCCCAGAAAAAATTATGGAATTTGGAAGGAGGGTAGTTGGGTTCAAATCTCAGAGTTCTTGATTACCAGCTTTGTCAAGTCCCTCATCTCTCCATATTTCTACTTCTTCATTTGTAAGATGAGAAGAGACTAGGTTCTTAGATTCCAAAATTTATTTTTGTAGACACTAATCATTCTCATTACCTGTCTTTAGACTGTGTTTTAGTTTACACTGATCTCTTCTTGTGAATAGCAAAGTAGACATCATAGAAACATAAATTTAGAGGTGTGTCCTTAAAGGACATCATATCTTGGATCCTTATTTTTACAAATGAGAAAACCAAGACCCAGAGAGATGAGGTGAATTGCTCAAAATATACAGATAGTAAATAAAAAGAGGCAAGATTTGAATGAAGATTCTCTGACTCCAAATTCATTGCTCTTTTCCACTATTCCATGACAATATATTTTCCTACTAGTTTTCCTTTTGAGAGGAAAAAGAAATGAAAAAAGGCACCTGCATGGTTTAGATATGAGGTGAGGTGAGCAGTCATGCTATTGGGAAGAAAGCCTGCATCCTCATTAGTCCCATACTTGCTTTTGAAAGGAAAACAGTGATAATTTGGTATAAAATGGCACAATAAAATTCCCCCCAGAGCATATGTAAACTACAGTATAATAGATTTATCAAAGTAGCAGAATACTATTATGTTCAAAAGATTAACCAGACCAGAGCCATTTGTCACACCAACAGGAGCTGCAGTTGACAAATTACAATTGAACACAGTTTGTAGCAAAGTGTTAGACAGAGTATTGGCACTGATTAATTGACATGAGAGTCCAGTCTGGAACACTTTCGAGCGATTTAGAAAACATTCAGAACAAAGCAGAGCATGATCATACTTTAGGAAATAGAAAAAAGAAAAAGAGATGCTCTAAACTATACCAAAAAATTTATTTGCTCTTTTCTGGAGATTTTCATGTCCTTTAATGAAATACAAAAAAATTCACTCAGCTAAGGAAAGGAAGAAAGTATTGTTCGTGGTCATGGGTAAATGAATCTCTGTCTTATGTCTGCCCAGATTTGCCTTCTAATCTTAAATCCATTAAATCTAGGCTATAGCTTAATTTTTTAAAAAATTTCTGGGGAAATTTTTTAAAGTATCCTAAACAAGTCCTGTCCTCAAGGAGTTCATGTTCTACTTAGGAGACAACAACCACATAAATCAACAGGAGGCAATACTAAAGGAAAGACTAAAAGTAGTCTTAGAGGGAATGATAAAGCACATGGAAGTGTGAGGAGGTTAGAGACAGAGAATGACTATATGGGGAGAGGCATTTGAATTGAGTCTTAAAGGAAGCCACAGATTGTGGGAAAATGAGGTTGGGAGGGAAAGCCTTCTAGTAATGGAAAAGAAATTTAAAATGAAACAAAAAAGTGATCATGGTTACTTATTATTTTTTTTAACCTGGACCCAAGATGAAAATTACTTCTTTGTGCAATCAGTTTAATAACTAGACATCTCAGCTACTTTTGTGTATGGATTTCCAAGTTCTGAAATTACTGTGATGGGAGTTACTCTAATGATACTTTTTTTCTGCCCTCACACTATCTCATTGTAATGACTCTCCTTGATTATACAGAGAATAGGGACAGCGGTCTTTTATTAAATATCTATGACAAGTGGTCTCTGGGGCCGTAGCCTGTATGCAATTGATAACACACTTCTCATCACACTTCTTCCTCCTCCCTCTCTTTATTAAAAATAATAACAACTGGCCTTTACTTGGTGTTTTGCAGTTATGATACATTTCACCTTCATTATTTCATTTGAACCTTACTAGGACATTCTGAGATTGGTTGTGCTGGTATTATCTTGTTTTACAGTTGAGGAAATTGAGGCTCTGAGAAGGTAAGTATGCCTCAAGTTGCACAATCCCTAAGTATGGTAGCACTCTGTTAGGCTATAAGCTCTTTTAAGTCAGACACAGTTATTTTTCTCTTTGTATCTCCAATACTCTAGGATATTGCCAACCAGATGATGAGTTCAATGAATTTTGTTGAATTGACTTCAGCCAAGACACCAAGTACAAGTCTTCTGACTCTTAAACCCAATATCCATGCATTACCTCCCATTTTTATTTCTCTCATCTTCCTGACTTAGCCAACCTTGACAATGGCATTTGGAGGAGAGGGGGAATTGGCAGCGTTCTGAAGAACAATTTTTATTGTTCTGGTGTCACAGAAAGGTGACCTAAGTGTAGATTAATCATCTTTTCATTTGACACCTGAATACAAAATGGGAGTTTCCTCCATCTTAATGGCTCTTTTATTATGGCTGTTATTAGTACTGCTTGTTATTAGAGGGATGAAACTTTGGGGCTTTTCAAAGGGCACATTTAGATAGTGACCCTGGACTTTATGGCAAGTGGGAAAAAAAAGATAGCAGTCATCCTGGAAAGAAGAACTGCAAGGTCTCCTGAATCATTTGACATTTAGCAGATTACCATGTTGATACACTGCAGATCCTGTCTTCCTGATTCACCTGTGTAAGACACAGGATAATACCACTAAGGGGATGCGGGTGGAATGGTCAGT
The DNA here is from genome assembly GCF_016432865.1 of Antechinus flavipes. Classification (NCBI taxonomy): domain Eukaryota; kingdom Metazoa; phylum Chordata; class Mammalia; order Dasyuromorphia; family Dasyuridae; genus Antechinus; species Antechinus flavipes. The sequence continues at coordinate 306,504,610 of NC_067398.1, read as the reverse complement.
TTGATGACTTCTCTTCCTCTTTGTCTGCTGGTTTGAGGCTTTAAACAAGAATTTGAATGGTAATTTGATATAGGATCACATATAATATATGCTTAATTTTAAGTAATTAGTTTGCTGTCACTTTTGAGAGGTTTGCTATAAGTAATTCTCAGGGTCTTTTTCCCTATGGGCTGTTGCAATAACCTAGTTATAATGAGGTTTTCTAGAATGGCCTTTCCAATTCATCTCATAATCATTCCATTTCACTCAGGACCTTGGTTTCAAGCCAAATGGAATTCCTTACCATACCTCATTCATGTTGTGAATTTCCCTCTTCCTTTACATACCTTATTCCCTACATGAGAAATGTTCTACTCTTATTTTGTCTGTTGAAACCCTATTCCAAATTCTATCTCTACTGGGAGGTCTTCCATTGATTTTCCTCACAGCACCCTTCTATCAAAATATATTTTTTGTTGTTGTTTTTGTTTCTCCCCCTGGTCTTAGACCTTGCATAACATTTCAGCCAAATTTATGTACAGATATATGTATCTTCCTCTAGCAGACTTTCATGAAAGTGGAGCCTGTCATATTTACCTTTGCTAGTAGCTTAATACTTTAGCTAGTCTCCTCCACATAGTAGGAGTTTTAGCAATTCAGTTCCATTAGTACTCTTACTGTCACTATGTCACTGTTCCAATTAATAATAATAAAAACTAGAGCATTAAAGTTTATAGCTTTACATTTCACAATTAAATTATCTATCGATTACTTGGAACTATTATTATAATTCAGCACAACAGCTTCTGACAGTGTTTTAAAAATATTCATCACCAGGACTTTGATCAAACCATAAAAGATAGGTCAGCACATTATTTTAAAAATAAAGAGGTAAAATGTCTAATAAATTTCAGACAAGGTAATTGAGAGAAAGTAATCTTCTTAATCAGTCCCAGGAGCTGAGAAGGTTATGGTTCTGACAGCTAGACACTGGGTTAAAGCCCTTACTCTGAGAAAATCATTTATAATTTCTTGAGAAAATATCCCATAACAAGTTTAGCCATAACACTGACTACTGATAGGCTGAAATTCATAAATTCTTTCTATCTGCATGTAAAGAATAGTCATGTATATAATTAATAGGGAATTCAAAACACCATAATAAAGAAATCATTAATTAGAGAGTTGAATGAAACCTTAGAATTCATGTAATCTAACCTCCCACCTAAGGCAGATGTATACTTTGTAATAGCATCTCTAAAACATGGTCCTCTACCTTATGCTTCATTATCTTCAATTATGTGTTATCTTTCTGTTTCATAAGGCAGCCCATTCCATATTAAGACAGTTCTAATTATCAAAATTCTATCTTATATTGATCTGAAATCTGCTTCCCTATATCTTTCACACTTTGATTTTTGTCCCATTCCCTCTTTATACAACAGTGTTCCATATATTTGAAAATTGCTATTTTGATTTCACTGTTTCTTTCCTTCCTTTCCTTATATTTTCTAACTATTCTTCATTTTCAACTTTTTAATTAAGCAGTCATCTGTAGAGCATTGTGCAAAGCCCTGAAAATAAGATCAAATATAATACTTTTCCTCCTAAAATTTATAGTGTAGACAAGTGATATGACAGACAAATAATTGGAAAATAAAGTAATATATGACAAAAAACACTGGTAATATGGCGTAGTTTCTAGATACTATTTTAGTTATCTTCTTCTAGATCATGAATTTTTAAATTAGGGTCTATGGATTGCTGAAGGATCTGTGGATATATTTCAGGTGGTCTGTGAACTTGGATAGGAAAAATTTCCATTACACATGGAAATGTAATGTTTCCTTTAATGAAGATTTTTTTTTTTAAATTCTAAGAATTAGTCCATGGACTTTGCCAAACTGCCAAAGGGACAAGAAACAAAAGAATTTAAGAAACCTCTGTTCTAGAAGTTCTTTTATTACTAATTTTCAAAAATGATGGCTTCCAGAAATAAGCATAATAATATAAATATATATCATATAGCACTTTATTTTTAAACTCTTTCAAAAACTTATGAGATTGCATATTATAGTTATCATGCTTGTGTCTCATTTTTCTATTTGATATGAGGAACAAATCATGTTTTGGGTTTTGTGAATACATATAATAAAATGGAAAGAACACAAGATCTATAGTCAGGTGAACTGTGTTTGAATTCTACTTTTGTTGCTGAGTATAATTCTCATGCTGAACCCATTGTTTAATTATCATTGAGTCTCATTTTCCTCATCTGTAATAGAATGCTCTAGTTAGTCTTTCAACCCTAAACCCAAGCTCCTTAGTGTCTAGCACTAAGTGCTAGTTCTAGCTAGTTTAGCTAGTGCTAAATTCTTAGCACATAGTAGGTAGTTTTTAAATGCCTGCTAAATAATTAATGAATGATTGTTCTCCTGGCATGTTTTTAAATATATTTTGTCTTGTGATGAAATTTAAATAAACTATTTTTCTAGAATATGCTAAGTCTACAAATTTAATATTAACAACATTTTGAGAAAAAATTTAATGGCTTCAGAGTGCTTCCTGACTTAGATTTATTTCATAAATCTTATGAAATAGATGTTAAAAATAAGAAAGATCAGGGAACTAAAGCTTAGATATATTAATTAACTTGTCTAGGATCACAGAAATATGTAAAACTTATCCTTTCTTGATTCAAAGTCTAGTATCCCACTATACCATGCTACTTATTTCCTAATTCTATTTCTTTAAAAAAGAGTTGCAGATAGATTGATATGAAGTGTTCTTAAGAAAACTATATGAGGTAGTTCTTAGGAATAGCTGCTTTTCCTAAACCATTGCTTAAAAATCTCTTCCAGAATTTTTTTGGGGGGATTTTCATTAAATTTGTTGATCTAAAGTCAATCTACTTTTGTCCCAATTTTGACATTTGGAATAATATTTGTTTATCCTCATTCTTGCTGCATGACTTCCCAATATGATGATTAAATATCTAAATTTGAACAATTAATATAATTTAATCCAAAAGTTAATTAATCAAATTGCTTAAGTTCAAAAGTTATTATTTTCCATTTTATCATTTAAAAGACCTGACATTAAAAAATATCAGAATGTAAAATAGAAATTCTCCAGTCTGGAACAAAGGAATAGTAATTGATTAATGGAAATTAAGTCACTATAGACTATGAATCTAGAAACCATGAAGGAGATAAACCATCCTCCTAAACAAATAAAAACCAGCAAATAATGTAAGCTTCACATTATTGTGTACATTAGGACTTAGTTTCTGCACCTCTTTGATATGCCCCAGGCAATCTATACTTAGCCAAACACACCAAATGTTGTTTCTCATCAAATGTCCTTTCCCATAAATCACCAAACACTCATAAGATTGAATATACTATATGTTCAAGAGAAGACATTTAGAATCTCTCCTGACAAATTAGCTCAGGAGTTTAGTCTGTGGAAACAACTAAACCAAGTCTAATGGAAATTATAATAATAATAGTAACTCATATTTATATAAGACTTTAAAATTTGCAAAGCACCTTTACATATTAAATATATGTAAAAATCAAATGAAATAACTAATATATAAAAATTTTATAAATCTTAAAGCACTAGATAAATTCTAACTACTATATTATTCTTTAAATTACTTCATTTGGGCCTCACAAGAATGTTGTGAGGAAGTTACATTAGTTATTAAAACACTATTCTTAATCTGAGGAAAAAACCTCAAAGAAAGTAAAACACTTTTCCATAATCACACAGATAAGTGTCATAGATGGCAAGTTTAGTACTTTGTCCACTAAGCCATAGTGCTTTCCTAAAGAAATCTATTAATTAATCCCACAAGTATTTATGAGCTCATATTATATGGAAGACCTGGCCTAGGCATTTGGAAAGATGCAGACATAAAAGTTATAATCCTTGTTCTCTAAGAATTTTTAACCTGATTTTAAACCACTTAATAGCTCAACTGATTAAAAATAAATCCTTCTTTGTGCACCTAACTATGCATTTGATATGGTGCAATAGATAGAACACTGAGCTGAGCTTGTAGTCAGAAAGGTTTAAGTTCAAATTCTTATTCAGATGTTGACTAGCTATCTAACCCCAGCAAGTCATTTAATTGCTTCAGTCTCATTTCCTTCTTTTTACAAATGAGGAAGGTGGATTTGAGAGCCTCTAAGATCCCTTATAGATCTAAATCTATGATTCTATAAAGAAAAAAAGAAATCAAGCCCAAAGAAGATATTGAAATAAAACTAAAAAGATATATTTCTGGAACAAAGGGCTAGTTTCATTTTTTTTTACCCTTAAATTTCCTTTTTAAAGACTGAAAGGTGTCAGGGAATCACTAATCATGATGGAAATGAAAACTACAATGAAAATGTTAGATTTGTAAGTTTTCTTATAGCAGCCATCATGAAAATGAGGGATCAGGCAGGATGTTACTGCTGTCTATATTCTGTGAAGGATGATAAACTGTACTTGGTTGACCTTATTATACATCTGTAATATGATCTGAAACCTATTTTCATTTTGCCATGCTTCTCTGGCAAAGTGACCCATGAGGGAAAGGTGAAATTCACCAGTCAATCTAAGTTCCAAATATCACAAAGGTCACAAATTTGAACATGTTAATTCTGATATCTTATTTTCATGACAATAGCTGTAGTGGAAACTAAATATGACACCACTTATTCTGGGCTAATAGCAGTAAATGATTCAGCAGCAGAGAGTAGGATGGGTTGCCCAAAAGACCTCCCATAAACTCTGTGCTTTCAAGGTCCCATGGAATTATATAGAGCATGTTCATGGGAGCATGAAGTGTTATTCATGTTCATGAGAATTATCCCATGTACTTTCTGACCAAGATGTCACGATTGCTTATAAGAAAATTGCAAAACCTTAAGAATTGGAAGATATCTCAGTATTTGTCTAGTCCATCCTATACACAAAAGAAACCTCCAGTTTGATGTACCCAACAAGTTATGAATTTTATTTTATTTATTGCTTTAGCTAAATATAAATCTTATGCCATACTAACTGTGATGTATAACAAGAGAGAAATGGAATTATTGTTATACTCCACAGGAAGTATGCACCCAAAAAACTATGATATCATTTATCTAATAGTAGTTATTATATATCTAATCTATCTATCTATATTTTAGACATGTACTATCCAAATAGAAATAGAAACCATTGTATTTGAATACAGTTAGTACTATTGATCTAATTATAGCACCACAGTTATTTTTTTTAATATTATCTTTTTGGCTCTTGGTGAGTCACTTTTTATAAGTGACAGTTCTTCTTTTTTGAAGTATTATTCTTTAATATTTACAATATTAGAAAAGATTGGTGAGTTATTCCATGTAGGTACACCCTCCACTAAGGAAAATTACAACTTTCCCCAAGTTAATAGTCTTAATTAGCTGTAATCCTCAAAATCCTGGTGACCTGCACTCAGAGATGAGGCTTTCTGTTAGTGCTAGACTGGTTTTTAAGTAAGAGATACAATCTGTTACTATGTTTAATAAATAAATTTCTAAAGTTTGGGAGGATGTGATAGAATTTGTATTCTGCCTTCCTGTATATAGTTTTTTAATACTCAGGACCAATTCTGTACCACCTTGAAACCTTGTAACTGAACTCCAGTAGAAGATTATAGTTTGGGGGGAGGGGAAAGGATAATACTGTTTAAATGTTTTGTTTCTCAATAAGAATATGGAATTGGGGAACCCTAATCGCAATTCAACAAGTACATTTTGTATTTGCAAGCACTTTGCTGAGAAACAGGAATGGAAAGACAAAAATAAAACAATCTACTTCCTAAAAGAGCGTCTTACATTTTATTAAGACTTATCAAAAGGAAGGAAAAGAAAAGGAAGAGGAGAAGAATAAGTATTTATATAGCACCTACTTACTGTGCACCATGTCCTATGCTAAGCACTTTTTACAAATATTATCTCATTTGATCCTGTGAGTTAGCTTAGCTAAGTGCTGTAATTATACCCACTTTACAGTTGAGGAAACTGAAGCAAACTGAGGTTAAGTGATTTGCCCAGAATCAAAGAATGAGTAAGAGTATGAGGTTAGATTTAAACTAAGGTCTTTCTGATTCCATGTTCATCACAGTGTGCACTGTACCACCATCTTCATTTATAATTTTCTGTGATTTACTCCCCAGTAGTAATGATGAGAGAGAGAAGAGGTGCACCTTAAGGTTTTTATTATACATTAATACAATTTTTCAAGAAAAAAATCTTCCTTCCCTGGAGATTGATTTCTTCAAGACTTCTCCTAAAGTTTTACTATTGCCCAAGCCAATTTTAATCCTAGTTAAATTCATTTATTTCCTCCTGAAAACCCTGAGGCATAACTAGGGCTAGGTAACTAGCCTTAACCTGAGGGCATTGAATTTAGAAAGTGTTAAAATCCTTCAATCCTTCAGCAGTGGTGAGGAAAGAAAAAGATGGATAGCAGAGAAGGACAGAGAAAGACACCACACACACACACACACACACACACACACACACGAGGGGAAAGGGGAGAAAGATTGAGAGAGAGATTGAGAGAGTGACAGAGACAGAAACAGATACAGAGAGAAGCAGAGACCAGCCACACACACACAGAGAGAGAGAGAAGAGAGAGAGAGAGAGAGAGAGAGAGAGAGAGAGGGAGGGAGGGAGGGAGGGAGGGAGGGAGGGAGGGAGGGAGGGAGGGAGGGAGGAAGGAAGGAAGGAAGGAAGGAAGGAAGGAAGGAAGGAAGGAAGGAAGGAAGGAAGGAAGGAAGGAAGGGAGGAAAGGGGGAGAGAAGGAAAGAGGGAGGGAGGGAAAGAGAAAGATTAAGAGGGAGGGAGAGAAAGAGAGAAGGAAGATAGAGAACTTTACACCTAGTTAGCAAGAAGAATTCATTAAAATAGAAAGCCATCAGATGGAATAAAATCCTCTATCCAGTCCTACTCCTTCTCCATGTGGCAAATTCCCCAGCAACAGCCTTACATCAACTTTGCAGGGTCTTTGTCTCCCCTTTACACCCCTGCTTATCAGAACATGCCATTTTCCTTGGTTCCAACATTTTTACTTTAAGTTCAGATGGTAATATTTCTACCAAAAATCTTTGTATCATGATCTTTGTTGATGATTTATGAGTTGAAGGGTCAGATAATGAGAGATGTGTTTTAAATGCACATACCAACAATGTGTAGGGTATTTGCTGAGAGATGATGCTGCAAAACACTTGTACCAGATGTGCTCACCTCAAGGATGAAGATGATTTGTTTGGAGTCATTTGAAATCAAAGTTCAGGTTTATTTTTCATAACTCTGTTATTTGGAGAGGGATTTTATGAGCCATTCTTATTTATCTTATAACCACAGGGCACGGGCCTTTTATGAGATGGGTATTTTTAAAGGAACAACTCTATTCCTGTGAAGGTTGACAGGACTTTTAATGAAGGAAAAAAAAATTAGAAATCAGAGCTAGAGGCAATATAGTCTGTCAGTAAGAAGGGAAAGGAAACAAGGGCCTGAACTGAAGCTTAAAATGTCTTTTGAAGTTTTTAGTATTGTAAATATTCTTGTAGACCTCCATTAATAGATATATGTGAGGCATATAGAAAACCAACCCTGGATTTTGTGACAATAGATTTATGTTCTCAATTGTTCAGGCATCTTTCACTCTCAACCATCAACATATTCCTGCCAGGTTCAATATAATTTAATTTTTCCCCAAAATCATACCATACTTTTAAAAATTGTGATTAAGGAAGTACTGTAATCAATGCTTTTGAAAACTAGAAAAATCACCTGCTACCATAGTATGTTTTATGTTTCATATACTGGAAATTTTGCAGATAAAGGTTCCATAGTATCTGAAAAGCACATACACAATTTAATCCATATTTGAAAGGTACCCATTTGTGGTTACTTAGGCCCTTTCCTTTGCCTTTTGGTAGAATTGCAAATAAATCAAGCCAAATAGATAGAGTATTCTTGTTTTAAAAGTTCTCCAGAGAAGGAGATTGCATAACCTTCCTGGATTGCTTATTGTAACTGAAAAGGTTAGAGAATGAATCTTTGAAAAGATTCAAGTAATCTTTTTCATACTTGAAGTTCATTAGTAAATTGCCCCTCATCCTTCTCTCTTCCACGATGAACTGTCATAGTGCCTCTATCCTTTTAAACTGTCACTTTCCTTCCCTCTATACCTTCTCCAAACTCTTACTTTTAAGTATATGTAAACATCATTTCTTTGTTCAAGGAAAAGGCTATTACTGTCACTCTGGAGAGGGTGACATTGCTCAGTACAGAAATTCAGGTTTAAGTGAATCCTACTTGTAAAGTATAGCAATGAGTTGGGATTATTTATTTTGTTGTATTTATATCCTATATACCTGGCACATAAAAGATGTTAAATAATGCTTGTTGTTAGATTGAATTGGTAAAAGCTAGAAAGCATCATTCAGAGAAAGGATTAAAGGTCACTTATTTTGTCTGTAACCTTTGCCATAGAGGCTATATCCTAACCAAAGGAACTGAGTGAATTTGGAGAATCTCTCATGTTTATTGTTCATTTCCCATAACTAAATAAACAACAAACAAACAAATCCAAAATAAAACTGAGTATTTAGCATTCCTTGGCAATGTCACCAGCTCCTCTTACAAACCCTCAGGCTTACAAAGCTTCAAGACATAAGACAAGTTTTATCTATATGCTAAAAGACAAAATAAATACTTTACTTTGAATCTACTCTTTCTCGTCTATGGTTCCCCTCTATTCATTGGAAATGTGTAAATGTGGCCCTATGCCATATTACTTTGGGTAGAACCTTAATAAAAAGAAAGACTAGGGTTTATTCCACCATATTGGTTCTGCAAATCTCATTTCTCTTTTAATTTTATTTATATTGCTCGTTTTTTTTTCTTGCTACTGTTCTCCATTCTGAGTGTGTGTTGTGAATCTGCATTGCTACTTGAGTTTTGTCCCTTTAGTCACTAGTAGCTGTATCTCACAACCCTAGAGAGCTTCTCAATCCTAACTTTCTCAGCTCCTTTCTGAGATCTGGGAAGAATGGTCTAGGATAGTTTGTATAATGTAGACTACTTGTTTCTGAGGAATTAAAGCAACAAAAAATACAAATTAATGAAAAAAACTTTTGCTTTTGTTTACCCCCCAAAGCAGAAAACAGATGTACTGAAAAGGGCTATTTAACAAGAGGCTCCTTAAAAGTTACTAGAAGGGGAGAGAAGGTAAAATGCCATGAATTGGACACGTATTAGTCAAAAATGAAAAACCAATTTGGGTAGTTTAAGGAAGAAAGTATTCCCATAGTAACTTACATATTCTATCATGACCTCATCTGAAGTTTTCTTGGCAAAAATACTGGAGTGACTTGTCATTTCCTCTCCAACTCATTTTATAGATGAGGAAACTGAGGCAAATAGGGTTAAGCGACTTGCTCAGATCACAGAGCTAATATAATAAATGTCCTAGGACAGATTTGAAATTCACAAAAATTAGTCTTCCTGACTCCATCTATCCAATATACCACCTAACTGCCCCATCCTATATAATGGAATCTATTATTGCTGCAGTTACCCCATATGCAGCTACTATAAATCTTGGATCCAAATATATTCAAGTTGGAAAATGCAGACCTAAAAGCTACCTGCTAATCTACTATTTGGGGCATGTGGGATAGAGTGGTTGAATAATCTCAAAAAACGGAAGTTCCAATTTAATCTTCTTTGGAACTAGCTTAGGGCATGACAATACTTTTTCATCATTTTTCAGCACAAATAATTCTCTGAGCAACTAAACATTGAATACTATGATCTGTACTGTCTTCTCCAAGCATGGCAACTTTTGGAGTAATGGGTATACAGTCTACTTTTACATCTAGAATATTAACTGGGCCCTTCAGGGGTATCTTGAAAATGAACCAGTATTTTGGACTTCATCTCTGAAGTCCTGGAGATAAATAAGAATTAGTACACCAACTCTCATAAATACCTTCATGCTATACAGCATGAGAGGAGATGCATAATGCAGAAAGCTTTCCAATTCTGGGTCAGAGATATATAAATTCCTTTCTATACTTCAAAATCACATTTCTGTTGGAGCCTTGCATTCTGCACAACATTTACCAAAATGGAAATCTAAAAACCTGAGTCTCTCCCCCCACCCCATATTTACTCTAAGGCTAAAAAAGATATAGAAATAGAATGGACATTGGAGTGCATCAAATTTAGCCTCTTTGTTTTACATGTGAGAGGAATGAATTTAAGAGAAGTTAAGGGATTTTATCAAGTTCACACAGGTCAAGCTTGGATTTGATCCTTGTTCCTCTAATCCCAAAGTCAGGGTTCTACATTACAAAAAGGATTCTTTACTTTTCTGTGTGTCATGGCCCTCTTTGGCAATCTGGTGAAACTTATAGACCCCTTCCCTAAAAAATGTTTTAAATGTCTAAGAGAATACACACACACACACACACACACACACACACACACACACACACACACAGGTTCTCAATGATATTTAATTAATTGAAATAATATCAAACTATTTTCTAAAAACAAAAAAATTCATAGACCCCTGGTTAGGAACTCCTATCTTATACCATGAAACTTCACTAGTTTTCTGGCCTTGATTCAATCTGTTCAGCACTCAGGACTTATTTTCTTCATTTGTAAAAAGAGGGATTTAGCTAAATTATTATGCTTCTTTTCAATTCATTTCTAACATTATGTCTATGTTCTAACATTACTGTCCATGACCATGCTTCAGTATTTGCTTATCTTCATTTAGGTCTCATGTTTATTTGATATTTTTTGTATGTGTTGCTGATACAAATTAAATTTATGCTAATATCATTGGTTACCTTTTTTGGTACCTCATTTTTCAGTCATGTATTATAAATTAATATTCATAATATTGTAGCTGTTTCATGCATTGTTTGGTTTCAAGGAATACCTGCATCAGTCAGCCAACAAGCATTTATTAAGTATCTGTTGTATTCCAGGAACTGTGCTGAGAAAGGAGAGTTCATTTCTTGTATTTTAATATAAGAAATGCAGTGATAACAGCAGACTTATATTGATGGATAGTCTTTAGTTTATTTTAGCAATAATGCTTTGCCCAAAGATATAAGGGTCCCTTATTTAAAAAGCTATACCTTAAGTTAAGTGATACAGGAAACTGGTGCCTTGAATTCCTTTACTGTAGAGTCAAACTGTGGAGTGTGAAGATGGCTAGTTCAAAGATACTTTGGAATTTATGGATTCATAGAATGGGCTGTGTTACAGTTTGGTCCAGCATTCTCATAGTATACATGGGAAAACTGAGGCATAGAAAGATTTATGTGATTTGACCTAGGTCACAATAGTTTTATGGCAAAACTGGATTAGAGCTTATGGTTCCTGATTCTGATTCACCTCAGTCATATTTAAAAGAGGAATTAAAATCCTGTAAAGACAAATTCAAAGTTCTTGGGTTTGTTAACATGGTATTAATGAGCAGGTAGCAGAAACTACATTTTAAACTATAATATTTTATTTATTTACAATACTGTAGATGCTTCAATATAATGTGCTTCAGAAAGGAAAAAAAAAAGCATGTGGGAGGAATCTTAGTGAGATGTCACAGTTAGAGGGAGGAAGGAGTTAGGTATTTATTAAATTATTTACTATATGTGTTAGTGCTTTCAATCTTGATCCCATTTGAACCTTAAAACAATCTTGGGTAGGGGGAGTTCTTCAATTATCTCCATTTTATAGTTGAGGATGTTAAGGCAAAGGTCACACAGAGAGTAAATGTCTCATATAGGCTTTGAACTCACATTTCCCTGAGAGTAAGTCCCCCTAACTGCTCTCAGGGGTGGCTACCACCATGAGTAAATAAGAAAAAGCAACTCCAAAGGTAGTAAAGTACACAATGATAGGAAGAAGAAAATTCAAAGAAAAAAAATAGGTAATTCTTGCAAGAAAAAAAGAATAACTTGAAAATCAATTATTTACATAACTAAAGGTTATCAACAGTCTATTGCTATGGACTCTTTTAGTCTATTTAACCCTGCATCTACCATGGTCTTTCTGGTAATAGTCCCAGACTTTTGAAGTTAATGCCTTGTTAATGTTTGTAGAGAACCATTCCAAAAGTCCATGGAACCCTGTGAATTATAGCAGAACTGAGGCTTAAGAGGAAGGAAAGGGGAAGATTTGAAGAGATTGTGGAGGAGAATGGAGCCTAGAGAAAATAACAGCAAGAAGATAACTGTATAGGAGAGAGGAAAATGACTCTTTTTACTACTATTTAAAAATATAGAGGAGTAAACAGATACCATGCATAAGAAGTAGGGTGGGGGAAAGAGCCCCAACTGCAAAACTTCTCAGTTTACCTTTAATATTACCCAAGGGAGACCTTTTTCCAACCCATTCCTTACTGATCAGGATAAGAACTTTAGACAGTCAGAAGAGAGATTAGAGTGGAGCTCAAAATTGTGCAGCTGGGAATACATAGAAAGTGAACTCAAACACTGGGACCTTCAAGTCTCCTTACAACAGTGTCTCAATAGGTCATCTTCACCTACTTGATTGCAACAAATTTTGTCCATCTCCAACGATCTAAAAGAATAAAGGAGAAAAATAAGATGTAGGAAGCAGGATAGCAATACTTAGCCTATAGAAGAAATGGGATTAATTATTTAAAACAAGGCACAGGAAAATCAGTGGATTGACTTAAGACATAAAAGGTAAAGAGTGATTAAGAAAAAAAAATAAAACTGAGGAGCAAAAATAAACTTGTAGGCCAAAAAAATGTGCCATATCATTGAACAAAAAGGAAATATAGTCATAATCCCATGAGGAAAGAAAAATATCATATGATCATCCATACAAATCTCTTGGTAGCACAGCTAGAAGAGCATGGAACATGGATCATAGGTTCAAAAAAGAGGATAGTATGACATCAAAAAGGATAAGCAATGAGTGAAAAGGAAAACTCAAAAAGCTCAAATATTTGGACTCCCAAGACTTCTGTTACAGTACAGTTCCTAATATACTATGCTGCGTCTATCAAAGTTTAATGTTTCTGAATAGAACCTAGAGGAACCAAGAATGGGAAATAGTAAGAAAGAGAATAGCAGAGGCAGGGAAATCCTAGAAAAGGACATTACAAATGAAACCCTCTGGAATTAAAGAATGAATGAGTTAGGTAGGGGGCATAGGCCAGGGAATATTAGATTATTGGAATATTAGATTTCTGTAAGTTGAGTATGAGACAAGTAAAAGGAGAAAATGGAAGATAGGAGGGAGTAGAGGGAGAATAAAAACAAACTTGAGGTATTTTAGATTAGACAGTAATTGCAGGAAAAAGGCCATGAGCAAGTTAGTAAAATAAATCTTAGAAATCAAATGATGGCTTAAGTAAGGAAGAATGGATTTTTAAAACCCCTAGATTTACTGCATACAGAAATTGCAATTAAAACCAAAGATATACAAAATAAAGATATGGAACAATATGTATACTTTATGCTTCAAAAAATTCTTTAAAAGCAGGAATTTCAACCATGATTTCAGGTAAGGCAATATGTAAAAAAAAAAATAGGTAAACAAGAAAACTACAATGAAAATAGAAACTACCATGAAAAATAAAATGCATATGCACCAAATATATAGCATCTAAGAACTATAAAGAGGACACTGATAATAAAAGAGTAATAAGAGAGTAATATTCCCTTCTCTCATAGCTAGAGGAATACAATACAGAGGCAAACAAGAAGGAGAGAATAAAAGTAAACCTAAAAATTTAAGCTCTGATTTATTAAGAGTATATTTTAGTGGTAATATTAAAAAATAAACAGAACCTTTACCAAAAAAAAAGTTCATTTGATAAGAAATAAAGAAATCATAATTTTTTTCAATGGAAGAAATAACAATAAACACATCATTTATGGTCTACAATACAATAAAATGTATGACAAAATTTTCATAGTTTTTGCTAAGAAAGGACCAGAAACTAAAGAAAATGGAGGTTGACTAAAAAAAAAAAAATGGCATTTGCATTCAGTAAAATGCTATTATGGAGGAAGTTACTTGAACTTGAAAAATTCAGAAAAACACAAACTTGAAAATTTCAGAAAAATAACATAGGGAGATTTCTGGGTTCTAATGGGGAATAAAATAAGCAGAACCAAAATAACAGAACAAACTATGTGACTATAACATTCCTTACATAACAGTTTACTAAGAGGAAGTAAGAGACTGAATAAAAGAAATAACCAGTTAACAGTCTATAGCTATAATGATCTATAAAGAGGACACTAATAATAACAGAGTAATAAGAGAGTAATATTCCCTTCTCTCATAGCTAGAGGAATACAATACAGAGGCAAACAAGAAGGAGAGAATAAAAGTAAACTTAAAAATTTAAGCTCTGATTTATTAAGAGTATATTTTAGTGGTAAAATTAAAAAATAAACAGAACCTTTACCAAAAAAAAAGTTCATTTGATAAGAAATAAAGAAATCATAATTTTTTTCAATGGAAGAAATAATAATAAACACATCATTTATGGTCTACAAAACAATAAAATGTATGGAAGATAGATAACAAAGTATAATTACTTTTTACTGTAAGAAATATGGAGACTATTAGGACAAAATGGTATAGTCATTGCCAGATATTGTCACTCTATCAGATGATTTTACTTAATTGTCTTTATTTTTATTTTTTTGCAAGAAAGGATTCAAACATTTGATGGTAAAGGATTGTTTGTCTAGAAATGACTGATACAAAATAAAGTGTGTATGTGTATGTATAGTGTGTGTGTGTGTGTGTGTGTGTGTGTGTGAAGCATGCAATAGTCTACTTGAGCTAGAGAAATTATATTACTGGATCTATGTTCTATATCAACAGATTCTTCCAGTTACTATGTCAACAAGATGTACTTTGCCCTTTGGGAATCTTTTTCTTTCTTTCTTCCTTTAATTTTCTTTGAAAGTATTGACAAAAAATTTGTTTTAAACCAAAACGTTATGCCCTATACCACAATAAAGTAAAAATGGATGTATGACCCAAATATAAGTTGTTATATTTGTTAAAGTACAATTATGACTAGTAAGAAAATTCTTAGTCCAAATTCGTAAAATGAATGAATCTGGCCAAATTTTGTTTACATTCAATCTAAGTCAATCAGGACCCAAACTATGATCATTAGGACCCAAATAGAAATGATCATTAAATATAAAATGAGCAATTTTAATTTTTTAATCACAAAAGCTTTATACATTTTAATCCATTGATTCAATTAGAAAAGAAGCCTACAAATTGAGAGTAATATAGCTTTACAGGAAATGTCTTTTAAAGTCCTGATGTCCAAAATTTATAGGAAATTTAAAAATATATATAATTCCACCAATAATACTCTATTTCCCAATAGAATAGTAATTAAAAGTGATTTGAATAGGCAGAGTACAAAAGAAGCACAAACTTATAACAGTCATATGAAATAATTCCCCAAGTCACTATTAATGAGAGAAATTCAAACAACAACAACAAAAAGCTATAAAATTCTTGTTCTACAGTTTGGCAAAGATGACAGAAGACAAACTAATAATTATTGGAGATGTTATAAGGAATCAAAGCACACTAATGTACTGCTGATAAAGCTGTGAATTAGATCAACCATTCTCAAAAACTATTTGGAACTATGCTAAAATTTTACTACACTCTTCTTAGCGGTATTATTTCTGGCATATAGTTCAAAAAGGTCAAAGGTTTGTCTTTTGTTCTGAAAGAGGACCTTGACATCTGGGAGATGATGCCATTGATTATGTAAGTGAATTGGTTTTAAGTGAGGGAGGGCTGTGCAAGGTCACCTGCCTCATTTTTCCTCCAGAACCATCCGGTAGCCAGATATAGATTAGAACGACTGGAGATGTCCAGATGCAGTGGGGGATCTTGGCCTTCTTAAGCTTAGGTCTTCAACTGATCTCAGACTAAGGATACCCATTCAATGATTAAGGCTGGGTTCCAATTGAAACAAAATTTCCTCTTTCACATAGTCCCCCCAAAAATCTAAATAAATGAATAAAATAATAAATGAATGAATCTGGCCAAATTTTGTTTACATTCAATCTAAGTCAATCAGGACCCAAACTATGATCAAATGGGGCTCGGCCTAGACCCTATTGGTGGTCAGTTAGAATCAGATTGATTTTGGTTTAAAACAGTCCTTAAGAAAGAAATCTAGCCAGTAAACCCCAAGATATCTTAGAGGATTCAGAAGTGCAAAATAGGGGGGAAATACTTTAAAGAGCATCTGTAGGTAAGGATATGTGGACACAGGGAAGCAAGGAGAGAGAGAAGAGGAAGTGAGGAAAGGAGGGAGGGCGGGAGGAAGGAATGGAAGGGAAAAAAAGAAAGAGATAGGAAGGAGAGAAGGAAGGAAGGAAGGAAGGAAGGAAGGAAGGAAGGAAGGAAGGAAGAAGTCTTCTAATTAACCAATTCCAAGCCAGCTTTACTCAAAGCAGTTCTTTGTCCTTCATTCTCAAAGAGGACCATGACATCAGGGAGAAGATGCCATGACATGCAAGTAAATTGGATTTGTGAGGGAGGGCTGTGCAAGGTCATCTGCCTCACTTTCCCTTACAGATTCATCTGAGTCCAGTGGCAAAATATAAATCAAGATGACTGGAGACAGCAAAGAGAAAGGGAAATATATACCTGCAGTACTTGTTATAGTAACAAAGAACTGGATGCAAAACAGAATTACAAAATGATTATGATAGTATAAAGGAATATGATATATATAGATAGCTGAATTCTTATCAAAAACAATTGTTACTAAGAGGACTGAAGCAGATTTCCTTCCTTTAAACAAATAGACCATAGAAAATAATTACAGAATGAGACAAACTGTATAAAGTATTACCAATCATTTAATTTCTTTTTGTTTGATCTGTTTGTTGCAAGTGAAATGATAATATTATAAGAAAATCAATTATATTATATATATATATATATTTTAAACATGTATGTACATAGATATATGTATTATGTATACATATAGGCATATTTATGTATATGGGTATATACATTGTAATGTGTGTATGAATATATATTGTGTATATACATATACATATGTAATATATAGAGATACCCAAATAGAACTGAACAGCATGACTCATGGTAGTTAAGAACTACAGACTTGATAGCCATTGATTGGAGAATGATTAGACAAACTGGTATATAAAAATATTGAAATATTATTGTATCCTAAAAGAAAACAAATATGACAATTTATGGAAATTTGAGGAGACTTATATGAACTTAAGCAAAGTGAAGCAAGCAAACTTAGGGAAACAATCTGATCACAGTAATATCAATAAAAGCAACATGGAAACACAACAGAATTATACTAATTTAGTGACCAATTGGGATTTTAGTAGACTAATGATGATACCTCCATCCTTGCTACAGAGAAATTTTGGACCATAGGTGAGACATGACCAATGTTTTTATTTATTTTACTTAACTATATCTCTTTGTGATCTATGTGATCCAGAGACGGAACAGTTAGGCTTATTTCACAAATATGTTAAAAATGGAAAGAAATATTCATATATACCAAAATATTTTTACCAGCACTTTCTGTTATAGCAAAGAATTGGAAACAAAGCAGATACTTATCAATTCATGAATAGCTAAACAATTGTGTATATGTGTGTATGAATTTTATTATACTACAAGATAAGTAAATAAAATTCAGAGAAACAAGGGAAGATGTATATAACTGATGTAGAATGCAGTAAGCAGCACCAGGAGTACAATATGCACAATGACTACAATAGTGTCATTGGAAAGGGAAAACAAACAACAAAACCCTTAAAATGAATTACTGCATAGCTCTCAGCCTCAGGAAAGAGATGAAAGATTATGCCTCCCTCCCTTCTTTACAGATAGGAGAACACTTTACACAGGTATTGCATATGCTGTTGAACTTTGATGATAACATTAGCTAGTTTTGCTGAATTGTTTTTCTCCACTTTTTTAATGTAAGAGAAGACTTATTAAGTAGAGGAAGCAGGGAATATAATAGGAAATAAAAGTGATATAAAAGCAAAAGATACAAATTCAAAAGTAAAAACAAAAGACTTTTTTTGTTGTTATTGTTACAAGGGAGGGAGTCTATTTTTATGTGAGAGGAGCCTTTGGGAAGTGACAGTGGTTTTTTTTTTTTAAGCATCAATAAAATATTCATTAAAAAGAACTGAAAAATATAGATAACCCATATTGAACTAGCCAAAACTATTTAAACAGAAATAGAACTTCTACTATCCGATCTGGTCAATAAATCCCAGCTAAGTATACACTAGAAAAATTGTTAGATAGCTCATGACTTCAGTGACATGGATTTCTAGTTTCCTGAGGGCCAAACTTCATATCAGTGCTATTAACTTCCCAAAATGTTGCAAGCCTATGTGTGATGATGGAGTGTGCAAAAAGGGATGAATGATTGATAAGATGAGTTTCTCCCCAAAGTAGAAACAGGCTGGTTGGAAGCTTTCTTTAATATCATATTTTATATACAACTGCGGGTCAGGCCAGGCTGTGGATATACGATGTCTGACCCCAGTACGAAGGAGCTATCGATTGTGTTCAAACAGTGAGCTTTCCAAATGATTTATTTATGCAGCAATGCGGCATTCTGCTACTTGGGAGGTGGGAACCGACTGGAGAAGTGTCTTGCTGAGTGCCGGCGTGTACACATGCCCACCCTCCCAACAATCCTCTAAGTTTATTCTGAGATTTTAATTAGATCCTCAGAGACAAGAAGATAATGAAACTTTAGGCTTCTTTCCCCCCCTCTATGTAATATGTAAACGTTTATTTTGTTTCCTAATTCCTTGTCGATTCCATAATTGTAAACCACACACAATTCCTGCTACTGACAAGACACCAGATTTTCAGGAATGGAAAACAACCTTTTAGGAAGACTGTTGAAATCAAAACTGGAAAATTTTCTGGGTCTTTGAGTTGACTTGAAAATATCTTTTTTTTTTTTTGGATAGCCGTGTTCTTTCTTTTAGTTAAATCTAGATTCCTTAAAACATACATGAAGGCAGTAATCCATGCTTCTGCCTGGCCACAGCATACAGGCATATAAATATAATGAAGAGAATGGTTTGACCTGGCAAATGTGATCACATAGATGGTGATGATGAAGAAGAAGAAAATTTGAGTTTATATATTACTTGATAGTTTACCAAAAAACAAACAAACAAACAAAAAACAACAAACAACAACAAAAACCCTTTCCTCACAAATCTGTGAAGTTGCTAATGCCAGCATTCACAGTCCCATTTTATAGATGAGGAAACTCTGACAGTTGAAATAGTATGTGGGAAAAGTGTTGAATTTGGAATCAGGGTACTTGCGTTCAAATCCTTCCTGACACCCTCTGTCTGTGGTAGCCTTCCTTAATATGTCTGAACCTCAGTTTCCTCATCTGTAACATAAGAGAAGTAGAATATATATGCTATTTAATGTCCCTTCTGGGAAGCTATTTGGCATAGTGGATAAAGGGCTGCCTGGGATCAGAAAGATCCATCTTTATGACTTCAAATATTTACTAGCTGTGTGATCCTACATAAGTCACTTAAGCCAGTTTGCCTCAGTTTCCTCATCTGTAAAATGAGGGACGTAGAATATAGTGTGAGAAATAAATGTTTCTCTTATATTTAATAACTAATTATTCTATTAGAACCAAGATTTCCCCCATTTTCTACTTCCTCCTTTTGGATCCATTCTATCTTATGTGACCCTGAGGCAAAACACAACTTTTTAGTGCCCGCAAGAGATTCTCAGAATCTCTGAATTACTCTGAATTGGAAAAGAGAGTGTCCTCACCTGGAGTTCTTTGAATAAATAAAATCACAAGTCTGAATAATATATTTTTTTAAATAAAAACTTACAATGGAGTTTCCTAATCTTTATTAAATGTGTTTCATTTCTTCATGTGCATATTATTCCAGCACAACCCAAACATACACATACCCACAAACAAACCCTCCTATACACATGTGGAGGTGCATGCATACATATACACATTGTAAATCATCATTCTAACTCAATAACAACCATTTTTAACCTAACAATTTAGGGAGCTAGAAAACACTTTGGCAAAGATTTATTTCAACCATTTTATAAATAGAGAAATTGAAGACTAGAGTGATTGAATAATTTCCCTGAGGGAAGTGCTAGGGAGCATGGCTGACCTAAGATTTGGGTCCAGATACTCAGACTTCCAGCCCACTATTCTTTCCAGTATCCTAAGCTGGTATTGCTATTTATTTCTTACCCCTAACTCCCATGTAAATAACACAATTGTTTCCTTTTGGACCTTACTAATTTTCTCCTGTGCATGTGTAAAAATGTCCCATTTTTTTTCCTCCTTAAGTATGTTATTTTGAATTGAGATTCTGCCTCATATTAACTCATAGATTTGTGAAACATATAGTAGTAAATTATAGAGAGAGAGTAAAGTGGTCATGGGAACTAGTTGTAGATAAAGAGTATGACAATAGTGAGTTCAAAAATGTGTTAAAAAAGGTTGCATAGATGACAGAAATCCATATTTCTGAATGACATTAGTAATGATTCAGATTTAATTGTTTTGTTAGCAAGATATTAGTTATAAATGATGTAGAAACAGCTAACCAGAAATTAAGTTTATGGGCTTGTCAATTCCAGGTTTACTACATTGCCATAAATTCTCTTACATGGTTTGTTTTAAAGTGATCAACAATTTCCATTCTCTTCCTGTGTTAAGGGCATTTAAAAAAAATAAGCAAAAATGGTACTTATGAGAAAGAAAGCTATGAGGAAATAGGGTTGAACAATTCTTTAGCTGAATGAAATAAAAACTGAAATAAGATACACTCTTTGAAAATGCACATAGTCATATCCTGAAAAGGCATATGCTTTTCTCTAAGCATTTTGGAGATTTATCAAAACCCTGGGTGTCATCAATGTTTCTTATTTTTGTTAATCCTATAGGTGCTCAGTCTACAATCAACACTTGAGTATTGTCACTGCAGTACTGCGGCAATAGATTTATCTTCCATAGCTCTGGGATTTTGTACATTCCTGTTACCAAGGGGCACTGCAGTGATAAACCTGCATGAACAGATGAAACCAAATTAGAAGTAATGTCAATAGCATAACCAGCTACCTACCACATGGGACCTCCCATGACTTCTATTACCGTGGCTGTGAAATCAACAGTACACATGGCCCATTTTAATTTCAGCAAATATCAGTTTTCTTAAATAAAAACAGAACTAGCTTTGCACCCAGCTTATATTGTCTGAGACTTTGAAATGTGCTAAGTATTGACATGATTTTTGATTTAAGTGAAAAAGAATGTAGAATCCTATCCTGTGTAGCACAGCTCAGGACAGCACAGCACAACATAGCTATATACATAAAAGCTTTAAAATTTACTAAGTTTTTACAGACATTATATCATTTGATCCTCTACAGCTCCATGAGGTTAGTGTTATAATTATGCCCCATTTTATAGGTAAGACTACTGAGGTTTAAGGAAATAGTCACTTTCTCAGAGATATTTAGCAAGGGAAAAAAAAAAATCAGAAGGACTCAAACCCAGGCCTTGTTATTCCCCATTTCAGCATTTTATCTACAATGTCCTATTTGGCCACCAACAATCATTATTACACAGAGACATTGTTAGGAAAGCATTAATAAACCCCATGCATATGTTGAAGTTGTGAGAAGTTAAGTGATTTGCTCACTTAACTATTCACACAGCTATTAAGTGCCTAAAATGGATTTGAGTCTCAAAATAGAAAATGTTATTGAGTGATGATGATGGATGTTGAACCTGAAAGTGGTAAAGGGGACAAAGTATTCTAATCTAACCATTGAGTGGGGATGGAGAGATTTGAGTGAAAGTGCAGCCAATGCTAGAAAGGATAACCAACAGAGCTGTGTTTTCAGGAGAAAGCTGGGTCTAAGTGGATACGAGAAAATGGGGTCACCAAGAAGGGAGAAGATTTAAGGCTAAAACTAGTTGGGTTTTTTTGTTTGTTTTTTTTTACAATGGAGTAGGCACTCCAGAGAGCACATAAAGGAGAGTAGATAGCTTTAGATCAAGATGTTGCTGGGGCTGGTTTGAGGCAGTTGGGGAATATGGGGAAGTCACTGGGAGGACTAAAGACTAATGATAATTAGCAAAGGGTTCAGAATCACTGGGATGGGAAGGGAATGATGTAAAGTGTGTGAAGGGGAAATAACCTGAACTAATGCTGTCAATCTGGGATAGAACAAGAATGTGGGCCTTTAATGCCAAGCTGAGATATTCTCTGTCTTATTAGAATTCCTATAGCAGTTAGTATCTGTATTCAGAAATTTGGCACTTATTTGGCATTTATCCCAGAAATTTGAACTTTTGATAGTCTCTATTGTTTTTTCTTGATGTATGTCTTGATTTTCCCACTAGAAGCTAAACTGAACAAGAACTAGAATGCCATCTTGGGTAGTTTATATCTGCCATGGTTCCCAATACACTTCTAAGCCCTTTCAAGCACTCAAAAAAGAGCTCAGGATTATGGTCTAATTGATGTTGTTGGAACTTCAGCTTACTAGCCTGGTACCAGGAATATTTATCCAATCTATTTACTGAAGTTATTCCATCTTTTGTCATAGGCTTGGGAATTTTTTGGACCAATTTGGACTAGTTACTTGGTAAGTGAAATCCCGATGAGGAAGATTTTTCTAGCAAGGCAGAGAAGCACTTGCTCTGAACCTTACAGTCTTGGTCTTTGGAGGAGAGGGGCACGGTTAGGGAGGGTATAATTAGGATTAAGTGACTTGCCCAGGTCACCTAGCTAGCATATCCTAATTTGAACTCAGTTCCTCCTGATTCCAGGTCCAGTGCTCTATCTACTTTACTGCCTAGTTGTCCTTTCGGTTCTCACTAATTTCTGTTTTCACTTTGATGAAGCTTTGGACCCTTTCACAGAAGAAAGCTTTTAAAAATATAAAATTTATAGTTAGAGAAGGAACCAATTATATTGAAATGAGTTTTTTTAATCCAAATTCAAAAACCTATTAAGTCTGTGTACACTAGTTTAAGAAGTCCTGTCTTAGAGAGTTCCCTGGGGTCATTGTGGATCATGGGGCAATTGGTGTTAAATGACTTGCCCAGGTAACAGAGCTATTAAGTGTCAAGTGTCTGAGGCTGGATTTGAACTCAGGTATAATTATTTCCAAGATAATTTCTTAATATACTTGCTATACTGCTGTCTCTCATACTTTTATAGACTGTAACTGTCAACTAAAAATTTCAGCCTGTAACTACAAAGCTATTACTCTTTAACTATTTGCCTTGGCCTTTTACTTAATAGAGGAAATGTAGTCTAGCAGAGAACATGGGGCCTTGAGCAAGGATAGACTAGATAGTAGGACACACTGATTACATTTTTCTCTGAGCCCAGTTTCCTTTTATTAAATGGGGAATAACAGTCTCTCTCTCACAGGGTCACCATGAAAATAAAATGATATCATGTATGTTAAACATTTTGCAAACCTTAAACTAACTTATAAGAGCAAGCTATTATTAACACTTTCATTGAATCAATTAATAATCTTCAGTAAAATATGTCTGTACTTTTCTCTGTTTTTCTTATTGCCCATGTAAAGGTTTCTTTCTGGAGTTCTTTCTCATTGCCATCAACCAACCCTGCTCAGTTACCAAGCATACATTTAATAAGGATGTTATCATAGTGAGGATTTGGGAGTCAGTTATTTTTAAAACCTTAAAGTGTTACATGACAATCAGTTATTACTATCATCAGCATCAGCATCCATACTATGAATTCAAAGAAATTGTCATATTCTAACTTAAACATAACATTATTTCTTAATAAGCTATAATTACACGAACATTTTATTGTTTTAATGCATGTTTATGTCTCTGTTTTAATGAGTAAGCTACCAAATCTTTGAATTTAGCTTCTCCATAAAGCTCCAGAGGAACCAGAAAAGGTAGAACCCAGTGTCCATTTTCAGCCAGCCATAAATTCAGTGCTAAAAAAAATTAATGTTTTTATTATGAAGGTTTTTCTATTCCATTTGTAATTTATATCCCTGTGGGGAACTCTAGACCTTTCCAGACCTATCTGGTGTTCCTCTCATGTTTTCTGAAAAGAAAAAAAAAAAAGAAAAAGAGACTAGAATAATGGAAAATTCACAAATTCTTAAGCTAAAAAAAAATAAATAGTTTCTCGGACAGTTTCTTAAATCTTTGGGCCTTGATGTTTTAATCTTATGCATGTTGCTAGAGTTTGACTTCATAACTGATAGATTTGATAAATTTTTAATCAACATATTGAATGTGATAAGACAACATAAGGAGCACTTTGCATTTTGCCCCTTATATATAAGTCTTCAAGTTTAATTTTCACTTTTTGCAGATACTGAGTGTTCCTTGAAGGTAGTAAGATTGAGCTATATATTGCCCAAGGTTGACTTCTCTTCATGTTAACACACACACATACACACACACACACAAACACACACTCTTTTCCAAAAATGCTATTTAGTCAATATATGAATAGTAGATTAGAAATGACTTTAAAATTCAGATGTAGGAATATTTTTTTTCTGAAGAGCTTATTATGTGCTCAATAAATTTTTTCCACAGAAGAGATATTAGATAGAACTCTATTTTGGGAAATATATATTCTCTTAAAAAAATTAAGTAATTTATTTTTACACACATTGATTTTTGAATCATATTGGAATAGAAAAATCAGAACAAAAGAGAAAAACTATGGGAGAGAAAAATAACAGAAAAAAGAAGTGAACATTGTATGTGTTGATTTATATTCAATTTCCTTAATTTTTTTTCTGGATGTAGATGGCATTTTCTGTCCAAAGTCTATTGAGATTGCTTTGGATCACTGAACCACTGAGAAAAACCAAGTCTTTCATAGTTTATCATCACATATTCTTGCTGTTATTGTGTACAATGTTTTCCTGATTCCTCTTGTTTCATTCAGCATTAGTTCATGTAAATCTTTCCAGGTCTTTCTAAAATCAACTTGTTCATCTTTTTTTTTTTTTAATAGAACAATAATATTCCATTACCTTCACATACCACAACTTGTTCAGACATTCCCCTAATTGATGAGCATGTACTCCGTTTCCAATTTTTTGCCAACACAAAAAGAGTTGCCACAAACATTTTTGCACATGTGGGTTCTTTTCCCTCCCTTATGATTTCTTTGGGAGACAGACCCAGTAATGGCACTGCTGGGCCAAAGGGTATGCATAGTTTTATAGCCCTTTGGGCATAGTTCCAGATTTCACTCCAGAATGATTGGATCATTTCACAATTGCACCAACAATGCATTAGTGTCCCAGTTTTCCCACATCCTCTTCAACATTCATTATCTTTTTCTGTCATTTTAGCCAATCTGAGAGATGTGAGATGTTACCTCAGACTTACTTTAATTTGCATTTCTCTAATCAATAATGATTTAGAGCATTTTTCATATAATGATAGATGGCTTTAATTTTTTCATCTGAAAATTGTCTATTCAGGTCCTTTGACCATTTATCAATTGGGGAATGACTTGCATTCTTATAAATGTGACACAGTTCTTTATATATTTTAGAAATGAGACCTTTTACAGAAACATTGACTGTAAATATTTTTCCAGCTTTTTACTTCCCTTTTAATCTTGTTTCTGTTGCTTTTGTTTGTGAAAAAAAATTTTAATTTAGTGTAATCAAAGTTGTCCATTTTGCTTCTCACAATGTTCTCATAAATTATCCCTTGTGCTTCTAAATTTGCTTATATCACCCTTTATGCCCAAATCATGTACTCATTTTGACCTTTTTTTGGTATGGGATGTGAGATGTAATTCTGTGCTGAGTTTCTGACATATTATTTTCTAGTTTTCCTAGCACTTTTTGTCAAATAGTGTGAGTTCTTATCCCAGAAGCTGGAGTTTAGGGGGAAATATATATTCTCAATGCACAAAGCAAATGAACTTTCAAAAGTATGGATATGATTTTAACTCCAAAGACAATGACTTTTATGTCTGATGATAAAATATATTTGAGACCATTTAGAAGCAGTTTGAAGCTATTTGAATTGAATTTAAGACATCTATTCAGTGTCTATTATGTGTAAGACACTGTTAATAAGAAAGCAAAAGAGGAACTTCTATTTTTCTTATGATTTTGTTATATCTCAAGAATACTTTTTAAAAGATTACATATCTTGTTTTGAAAGCTTTTAACTACTTTAGACAAGGTTTTAAAAAATATATTTAACAAGTAGCACACCTAAATGAATGCATTGGTGATAGTTCAACCAGTGATATGCTTCATTTGACTTTTTTCCAATATGTGAATGTTGATTCTTCAACTTGCTTTGGAGCAAATGCTAATTAAAATTCAAACTTCTGGCTTGATGATAAGTGACTTACTTGCTCATAAAGGGAAGAGAAGAAAGGAGGTATTTTGGCTTAGAGTTAGTGAGTAAAAGCTTTTGTTTAGTTGTTTCTCAGAAACATCAGTGGTCTTGCATTAAGTGCTTAAATGAGGTTTTTTTCTTACCTTGATAAACCTATAACTGCCAGTGATATTGATTTTACCCCCACTGAGTAAAGTAAATATGGGAATTGGTTTGAAATACATTAAACTTATGCAGTAGAATGATTATCTGTGGATACTGTTTTCATTATGATAAAAACACTTTTTAAACAGCCAGTTTTATTTGATGCTATGCTAAGCCATGTATAAAAGGTGTTATGAGACAGAGTCAAAATTTCTGATAAAAAGAAAATAGCCAAAACTCCTGTATTTGCCTCCTTAATTCCCTTCTGGCAGAGAAATATCTCTTTCTTTCCTGCTTCTTTTCTCTATTCATCTCTTTCTTTTTTTTTTTTCTGTCTCCTTGCTTGCCTCCTCCTCTTCCTCCTTTTTTCTTCCCTCCCTGTCCTTTCTTACTTTCTCTTTCCCCTTTTTCTTTTTCCTCTTTTTCCTTCCTTTCCTCTTTCTCCTTTCCCTTCTTTTTTCTTCTCTTTCTTCCCTTCTCTTTCTTTGTATTCAATGCTTGTTTCCCTTTTCCTGATTCTTTTCTCTTCCTCTCATTCCTCATTTCTCCTCTGTCTTCCTTCTCCTTTTTATATCCTCATTTTCCTTCTTCCTTTCTTTTTATCCTCTTTCCTACTTCTTCCCTTACCTTTATTTTTTGCCTTTTACTTCTTACCCCTTTTCCCAGTTGGTATGAATATAAATGCTTTCCAGAATACAGAAAATTTACATCATGGTTTCCCCATCATGGTTTCAATATATTACAGGTTGGCATAAGAAATTCAGTGGGATTTTTTAGGGATGTTTTGTAGAAGCTGCAGACAATACAGCCTATAGATATCACAGAAGCCTATGACAAAATACATAATCCAAATTTTACTATAAAATACTGTAAGTATCTGTAAAAAAAGAAAAAAAAAAACATTTCAGACTTCTTCCCTGGTGCAAAAGGAAGGCCAAAAATTTTTACATGGCTTTTCTAGGTTGGAGGAGGATGGATGTCATACTCCTAATCTCTGTGACATGGAAAGGAGAACTGTAGTAACTGAGAAATTGTAGTCAAATAAACAAACCAATAGGTCATGTGTGTTAGACTTTCTATAAGAAATTTTCTTTTTGCCAGCTACTAAGCTGAAGTAAAGATATTCAGAACATTTACTCAAGGCCCATGCTTTGGCGAGAATTGGGGGACAAGAACTAATGCTGCTATTCACTTCAACAATGACTGAGGGAAACATCATTGGAGTAGGTGCAGGAAAGATGGTTTCATTAGCTAGTGCTAAAGAAACAAAAATGAAAACAAGCTCAAGGTTGCATAAGGACAGTCAATTTAACAAGTTCATTTGGTTTGGGGCCCATGTCTACTTTAAATTGTTTGAGAGTTTGAAGAAGGAGAGACATTTTAAAATTATTTCACCTGTATGAAATTAGTCAGACATTAAACACTCAATTGTCTCTCGTCAGAAATAGTCTTATCTCCTTATATAGATTAGGTATCTGAAGTCTAATAGGTTCAATCATTCAATCAACAAGTATTTATTAAACTTACTGTGTGTCAGGTACTATACTAAGTGCTATAGCTACAAAATAATAGAAAAATCAGCCCATACTTTAATGGGATCTATATTCTTTCTTTTTTTCTTCCTCCTCTTTTCTCTTCTACGCTCTCTTTTTCCTTCTCACTCTTTCTACTCCTTGGCTATTTCTTTCTTTATTCCTCTCTACTCCTTACTCACTCTCCATTTCTCTTCTATCTGCCTTCTCCAAGAAGTTTTAAAATATTTTTTATATTCCGGCCAGGATTAAAATATTCTGCAGAGAAGCTGTCATTTTCCTGGTGCCTGTGATAATAATGGATAACAGGACTTGTTATCCCAATTGGGGGCACCCTGATATATGTCATTAAAGGGGCTTAATTGCAGAAAATAGATTGTCAAATTCCATACTTCCTAATCTGGGATCCTTCTACCTGGATTTATAGGGAGCGCCCTCACCTGGTGGCATGCTTTATTCATTTATTCACTGATAGTATAGATTAGTAGCTAATTTCTTCATAAGGCTTCTACTGATCTCCAATCCCTTGGTGTTAGGGCTTCCTCATGAAATTATTTTTGATTTCATTATAGATCCTTAAATGTTGTATCCCCCTAGCAAGATGTGAATCTCTTAAGAGCTGGTATTATGTTTTAAATTGCTGTTTTCTATGTCTAGCACCTGGTTTGGTTGTTATAGCTTGGGCTATAACAAGTCAGAAATTATTTATAAAGATTTTGTGAGAAGCATTGGGCTACGTTCTTGGGTTACAGAGATAGTCAAGGAGGTCAGAACTAGTGGTCGAGAGTTTACCAAAAAAAAAAAAAAATCACCACCACAATTATGTATAAACAAGATATAAGTAGGATAAATTGGAGATAATATTAGAGAAAAGATACTAGCATTAAGGGAGATTGGTAAAGGATTCTTATAGAAGGTGAGATATTAGCTGGAACCAGAAAGAAATTAAGAGATAAATCAGGAGGGAGACTTGTGAATGGCATGAAGGAGTCATAGAGATGGCTAGCAACTGTGCAAATAAACGCTTCTGTTGTAATCAGTATGATTTCCAACTTCCTAACAGAGATACTCTTTAGTTTAGATGTATATCTCTAGTGGCATTTGTTTTCAGTGACTTCTGTTGTTTTTTGTCCTTCATTTTCAAGGAGGATCAGTGATATTAGGGGATGACATCTTTTTAAAAATTTATTTTTTAACACACATTGCTTTATGAATCATTCTGGGAGAAAAAAAATCGGACCAAAAGGGAAAAGCCATGGGAGAAAGGGGAAAAAACAGTAAAATGAAGTCAATATAGCATGTATTGATTTACATTCAGTCTCCTTAGTTCTTTTTCTGGATGCAGATGGCATTTTCTGTCCAAAGTCTATTGGGATTGCTTTGAATCATTGAACCACTGAAAAGAACCAAATCTTTCATAGTCTATCACACATGCTTGCTGTTATTATGCACAATGTATTCCTCATTCTGCTTGTTTCACTCAGCATCAGTTCATGTAAATCTTTCCAGCCCTTTCTAAGATCAGTTTGTCCATCATTTTTTTTATAGAACAATACTATCTCATTACCTTCATGTACCACAACTTGTTTAGCCATTTCCCAATTGAAGGACATCTACTCATTTTCCAATTTTTTGCCAACCCAAAGAGAGCTGCTGCAAACATTTTTGCACATATGGATTCTTTCCCCTCCTTTATGATTTCCTTGGGATACAGACCCAGTAATGGTACTACTGGGTCAAAGGGTATGCGCAGTTTTATAGCCCTTTGGGCATAGTTCCTGATTGCACTCTAGAATAGTTGGATCATTACACAACTGCACCAACAATGCATTAGTGTCCCAGTTTTCCCACATCCCCTCCATTCATTATCTTTTTCTGTCATCTTAGCCAGCCTGAGAGATGTAAAGTGGTACCTCAGAGTTATTTTAATTTGCATTTCTCTAATCAATAGTAATTTAGGATATTACTTCATATAATTATAAATGACTTTAATTTCATCATCTGAAAATTCACAGTTCATATCCTTTGATTATTTCTCAATTGAGGAATGTCTTGTATTCTTATAAATCTGACACAGTTCTTTATATATTTTAGAAATTAGATCTTTATCAGAAATACTGGAGTAAAGATTTTTTTCCCAGCTTTGTACTTCCCTTTTAATCTTATTTCTGTTTTTTAAAACTTTTTTTAATTTAATGTAATCAAAATTGTCCATTTTACCTTTTGTAATGTTCTCTAGTTCTTCTTTAGTCATAAAATTCTCCATTCTCCAAAGATCTGATAAGTAAATTATCTTTGTTCTCCTAATTTGTTTATAATATTATCCTTTATATCCCAATCATGTATCCATTTTGGCCTTATTTTCATGTGGGGTATAAGGGGATGACATATTTACCCCCATAATATGAACTAGTATGCTTCAACTCTCTGAAGGTATGGAAAGCATATTAAAAAACATTTAGTCTAGGAGTTCTTAACTTGCGGTCCAGGGATTCCCCTAAGGAAGAGTTCAGGAGTGCTATAAAATTGAATTGGAAAACAAAATAAATCTTTGTTTTCACTAAATTCTAACTGAAATTTCACATTTCTTTCCATTATATTTTTTTCATAAAAAATCTTGCTCAGTAAGTACTCAGTACCTCAGAGAAAAGGGTCTGAAAGTTTTGCCATGCTGCCAAAGGGTCCATGACATAAATAAGGTTAAGAACAATTTATTTAGTCCAACTCCTTTATTTTACAGATAAAAGAAACTGAGGTTGAAAGTAATAATTGATTAATGTCAGATCCAAAACTACAACTTTTTCTCTTTTTAAACAAGACTAGATCTTGCTATTTCTCCAGGCTGGAAATATGGGAGCTACTCACAGGCTCAATCTTGACATGGGAGTTTTGAACTTCTGTTTTTATCCTGGGCTTTCCTTAAACAACATGGTTTCCTTTCATTCTTTGGAAACCATCATGTCACACTTAGTGGCAACACCTGGAACTCCTGAGTTCAAGAGATTGATCAGCCTCAAATTCCCTGGTACCTGTAATTAGAGACACGTACCACCATTTGGCCCAATTCAGTACTCTTTCCAAAATTCCCTACTGAATCAAATCTGACATTTTTCATTATTGAATCAGATACATCATGGGAGGTAACTCCTTTTTGTTCTACCCTACCTTTCTGAGTGGATATTTAGTGTCCATTGGGACACTTTGGAAATACTTGGGGAATGCCAATGTATAAGTGCATAGTATAAGTGCATAGTACAGCACTTGAGGAAGACAAATGGCCAAGCACATTGGACTGAGCTGTAACTCATGTTTACAGCCAGCCTTAGCTCTTTTGCCAGGGTTTGGGATTTCTCTTGATAACTACATTAGCATTGATGGAGGAGCTTCCAAATGGCTTGTACCCAGCATTTACAGGAAAAATGCAAGGTGATCTAAAATTGACTCTAATGATTGCTTGTAAGAAGAGATAAATCACAGGCCCCCAGAAGAATAGAGAGAAAAGGGAGAAGTTACTATTATGCTGAATTGCAAAGAATGTTCTCACCATTCATGAGACTGGATAAATGAGAAAATCTGAAGCTTAAAGGAAATGAAAGTTAATTGTCTCAGGATTCTTCAGCCCCCAAGAAATCTCTTTGTTAAAACTCTAAACTGCTCCTTCATTTGAAGGACTATAAATAGATATTTGGTTCTTAGGAGCTCAAAAGAGTTCCCTTCCTAAAGATCTATGTTGGATAGAATATCATGCAAAATTTTTTAATGTGGTATGAACCACTGTATGTTTTTAGAAATGTATTGTCCCAGTATAAAAATAACATAGAGGGGCTTGACTCATAGTTAGAAATTTCAGGTTCTGCTGTTCTATTCATCCAACATGTATGTTTGGGAAAGAGCTTCCTTGTTTTGAGCCTCCAAGAGGCAAAACTCCATCAAAAACAGAGTGTATGGAGAGACCCTAAGTGTACAAAGAATACAGAAAAATTACTATTAATTTGGGTTCTCATATATTTTAACTCATTTTAATTTGTTAATAAATTAAAGAGATAGTACCAGTAACTTTATAAATACTTAACAATAATAATAATATAACTATGGCTAACCTTAATATATCTCTTCAAGTTTTGAAAAATCTGGTCCCATTTTATCCTCATAGCAATTCTGGGAGGTAGAAGTTATTATTATCTGTCTTTTATAGATGAAGGATATCGATGTTTAATGACTTGCCTGAATTCATATATCTACTAAGTGTCTGAAGTAGGATTAGGACTCAGGAGTTGCTGATAATTAGTCAACAGAAATGTATTATGCATTTGCCATATATTAGTACTTTCATTAATCATTGAAAACATACTAAGACAGAAGTAAAATTGGTCCTTCCCTCCAAGAACTTATATTCTAATAGGAAAATACCATGTACCTCTATGGATATCTACAGAATATATATAAAATGAAAACAAGTTAATTTTGAAGAGGATATTCTAGTAATTTAGAGGAATTTCTGAAAGAGGTAAAACTGAATCTTATAGTAGTAGGAAGAAGTGAAGAAGCATTGGGCACAGTTAATGGAAAGGAACAAAGATGGAAGATGGACCATCTTCAATGTGGAGCAAAGAATAAGATGAATGACTAGAATGCACAGTTGAAAGAAGAAGATAAAGTATTTTTAAAAGATTTAAAAGTAGAAAGGAGCTAGGTTTTAAAGAACCTTAAATTCCAAACAAAGGAATTGATATTTGATTCAGAAATAATAGGAAGCTCCTGGATTTTGTTGAGGTGTGAGGGAGGAAGGTGACATGATCTGATCGGCAGTTAAGGAAATGACTAAGAATTACGTGGAGCATAGACTGGAGAAAGGAAAGGCTTCAGTCAGGAACATTGGTAAGATCATTGAGCTCTTACCTGTAAGACCTTGTAAGGGCCTGAACTGAGGGCTGTATAAGTAGAGAGGAGAGAATAGATGGGAAAGATCTCTTAGAGCCATAAATGACAAGAGCTGGAAACTTTGAATATATGAGATAAGATAAGGGTGATGCTGAGGGTCCAAATGTGGGTGACCTGAGTTTTAGTGGTGCCCTCAACAGTAATAGGGACATTCAGAAGGGGGGAAGGTTGCTTAAGGGGAATGATAATGAGTTCTGTTTTGGACAGACTAACTTTGAGATGGTCTCCAGGACATTTGGTATGACACGATTAATAGGGAATTGGTGATGAAGACTAGAGCTCAGAAGAGTTTGTAAAGTTAATATTCAGTTGGAAGTGGATTTCTTTGACAAAGAGACCTAACTGAGTTTCAATTGATAAATGATGGACAGAAACAGCTACACCCAAAGAAAGAACACTGGGAAACGAATGTGAACTATCTGCATTTTTGTTTTTCTTCCCGGGTTATTTATACCTTCTGAATCCAATTCTCCCTGTGCAACAAGAGAACTGTTCAGTTCTGCAAACATATATTGTATCTAGGATATACTGCAACATATCTAACATATATAGGACTGTTTGCCATCTAGGGGAGGGGGTGGAGGGAGGGAGGGGAAAAATCAGAACAGAAACGAGAGCAAGGGATAATGTTGTAAAAAAAATTACCCTGGCATGGATTCTGTCAATATAAAGTCATTATTAAATAAAAATTTAAAAAAGTTAATATTCAGTGAGTTGGTTGTTGATTATAGCTTATTTCTTTATTGAAAAAATGTTAATACCTATATTAATTGCAATAAAAAAACCTTTTTATTACTAGTAAAAAGAGAATTTTAATCTAGGAAAGGGGTAAGAAAAAAATCTCAAAATTTCTGAGTTTCAACCTGTTTTGTAATGGGAGGAAGTATGGAATGATGGAAAGAGAAATGATTTCGAAGCTAGCAACTTGGATTCTGTTCCTACCTCTGCTTTTAGTATCTGTATGATTATAGGTAAGTAAAATTGAAGAATTTGGTCACATGATCAGTGAGGTCCTTTCCAGCTCTGTATTCAAGAGCTTATGAGTCTAAGGACCTAAATAATTGCCACTTCTGAGTTTTACTTACTTAGATGACCTTCAATAATCATTAGCTCTTTCAAGGAAGATCCAGTTGGTGATGAATTCAAGATTCCAAGGTTCTTCATTGCATGATTCCTTCCTTTTGAGGATTCACCTTCTGCAATATCACCATCTGCTATCTCTGCTGTCTAATACTGCAGTGTTAAACCTGTCAGTGTTAGAAAGACAATTCCAGAAATGAAGCTATCTATGGTGACTTGACTTCAGCTTTTTTTGATGATTGTTACCATGAATGCCAAGACTGTCACTCAGCAGTTTTCCACATAGATATTCCATGAGCAAAAATGAGCTCTGATCTTGTACATCTGTTGTTTAGCAATTTGGATTTAATCTGTCAGATGTAACTTAAGTACCCAGCCTGGCTGTACAAGACTGAATGTCATTCTCTAGACCTAATTTGATTAACTTTTTAAATATTCAAACATTTTAATTTGGAGGCTTAAAAATAGATGATGCATGTCAGTTAAAAGTGAAATAATTTTTAAACAAATAGGTTATTTGTAGTTTGAATTTAATGGGTCATTAGGAACATAAAAGCCCCCCTTTAGGCATACTTTTAACTTGCCTTCATACTTGGGAAGCTGTATGATTTTGCTGTTTTGTGTTCTCCCTGATTAATACTGATGGTGACCCCTTCTCTCTCTCTCTCTCTCTCTCTCTCTCTCTCTCTCTCTCTCTCTCTCTCTCTCTCTCTCTCCCCCTCCTCTCTCCTCTCTCCTCCCTCCTCTCTCCTCTCTCCTCCCTCCTCTCTCCTTTCTCCTCTCTCCTCTCTCTTCTCTCTTCCCCCTCCCAGAGTCATTACTAGATGGCCAACTTTCTGATGATAAGGCTTTTCACACTTAATTAGGCTAGTGTTCTATTGGCAGTCTACTGGAAATTCCTCATTCAAAGACTTTCCAGCTTGGTAGATCCTGTCAGAATTCATAGCTTGTTGGTGTACCCTTTAAAAATGTAATGTCACTTCCATGCCATGATAAGGAGACTAGAACCTCAATGGAGAAGCAGATTTCATACATACATACCAATATATATGTGTATATAAAAATATATAGTATGTATATGAATACATAAATACATACATATTATATATGTGTGTATAGTATGTGTATGAATACATAAATACATACATATTATATATGTGTGTATATAAAAATATATAGTATGTGTATGAATACATAAATACATACATATTATATATATATGTGTATATATAAAAATATATAGTATGTATACACATTAAAAGGGACCTTTTAAGGGGCCTCTAAGATCCCTACTAGGGCAGCTTTGTGATGTACTAGATAAAAATATCGGACCTGAAGGCAGGAAGACTCATCTTCATGAATTCAAATCTGATCTCAGATTTACTAAATGTGTGATCTTGGGCAAGTTACTTTAACCCAGTTTTTCTGATGTTGGCCATACCATTTTTCCAGTCACTGATGTTTAATCTAAGCTCTTCCAGGTCAGAGAGTATTTTCATTTCCTCCTCTCATGTCTCCTTTGGAAATTTGGAGCCACAGCACATTCTTTCATGTTCTTTATTTCATTTTGTATCTTTCTACTGGCTTCTATTTTACTAATTACAAATAACTTTGGTGTTTTTTAAATTAAAATTTGAGTAAAGTTTTAAAACACTTAAAAATGTTTAATCCTTAACTTGACATTGATATCCTCTTATGTTGTCTTGTTTGTCTTTCTCTTTATTGCTAATATCCTTGAAAGAATCTATATTTACTGCTTCTGCATGATACTTCTTTATCATCTGTCATAGAGTCCCACCATTCAGAAGGAACTGCTTTCTCAAAGATTTACCATTGTCTCTGAATTTATTAATCTGACTAACTTTTCTCAGTTATTATAAATCACCTTTGAGTATCTTTTAACATGGCTGTCCATTATCTCTTGCTCATGAATTATGTCCTTTGATTTCCATTCAAGCTTCAGTTCCAGCACCATCCCCTAATGCTCCCAAATCATTAGTATTCTCTTTCTCCTCAAATCATTATATATGTTGCAGTATGCCCAATAGTAAGTAAATCCCTTGAAATAAGTCTTTCAATTTCATCTTTTTTGTGTGTCCAACCCATGACTTCCACACAGTAGGATCGTTTAT
This sequence comes from Antechinus flavipes, assembly GCF_016432865.1. Taxonomy (NCBI): domain Eukaryota; kingdom Metazoa; phylum Chordata; class Mammalia; order Dasyuromorphia; family Dasyuridae; genus Antechinus; species Antechinus flavipes. The sequence continues at coordinate 306,468,270 of NC_067398.1, read as the reverse complement.
TTTTTAATAATAGCTTTTTATTTTTAAAATACATGCAAAGATAGTTTTTTAATATTCATCCTTACAAAACCTTTTGTTCCAAAATTTTCTCCCTTCCTTTCTTCAAACCTCTTCTCCTAGACAGCAAATAATCCAATATAGGTTAAACATGTGCAATTTTCTAAACATTCCCATATTTTTCATGTTGCACAAGAAAAATCAAATCAAAAAGGGAAAAAGTGAGAAAGGAAAAAAAGCAAGCAAACAGTAATAAAAATGGTTAAAATACTATGTTGTGATCCACATTCAGTTCCACAATTGTCCTTCTGGTTGCAGATGGCTCTTTCCATCACAAGTTTATTAGAATTGACCTAAATCACCTTATTTTTGAAAAGAGTCAAGTCCATGAGAGTTAATTATCACATAATCTTCTTGTTGCCATGTATAATGATCTCCTGGTTCTGCTCATTTCAGTTAGTATCAGTTCATGTAAGTCTTTCCAGGCCTCTTTGAAATTATTCTGCTGATCGTTTCTTATAGAAGAATAATATTCCATAACATTCATATACCATAACTTATTCAGCCATTCTCCAACTGATGATAATATACTCAATTTCCAGTTCCTTGCCACTACAAAAAGGACTGCCACAAACATTTATACACATGTGAATCCTTTTCCCATTTTTGTGATCTGTTTGGGATAGAGATCCAGTTGGACATTGCTGTATCAAAGGGTATGCAAACTTTGATAATCTTTGGACATAGTTCCAAATTGCTCTCCAAAATTATTAGATCAATTAATAATTCCACCAACAATTTTTCCCAGTTTTCCCACATCCCTTCCAACATTCATCATTATTTTTTTCCTGTCATTTTAACCAATGTGAGATGTGTAGTGGTACATCAGAGTTGTCTTAATTTGCATTTATCTAATCAATAGTGATTTAGAGCATTTTTTCCTATGATTAGAAATGGCTTTAATTTCTTTGTCTAAAAATTGCTCATATCCTTTGACCATCTATCAATTGGAGAATGACTTTTATTTTTAAAAATTTGAGTCAATTCTTTATATATTTTAGAAATGAGGCCTTTATCAGAGCCCCCAATTTTCTGCTTCCCTTTTAATTTTGGTTGCATTGGTTTCGTTTGTACAAAAACTTTTAAAAATTTAATATAATCAAAATTATCCATTATGCATTCCATAATGTACTCTAGTTCTTCTTTGGCTACAAATTCCTTCCTTTCCCATAGATCTAAGAGATAGACTATTCCTTATTCTTCTGATTTGACTCTTTATGTCTAAATCATGAATCTATTTTGACCTTATCTTAATATAGGGTGTTAGGTGTTGGTCAATGCCCATTTTCTTCCATGGTATAGTCAGCATCTTAAAAGAAATAGACTAACCTCTAACGTTGTTGTTATTTGTCCTTTGTTCTGCAAAAGAACCATGATATCAGGGAAGGGATGCCATGACATGAAAGTGAACTGGATTTTAGTGAGGGAGGCTGTGCAAAGTCACCTGCCTTACTTTCCCCTCCAGAGCCATCTGAGTTCAGTGGCTAGATATAGATCAGGATAAATAGAGATGGCCCTGGATGCAATGGGGGACCTTGGCTTTTTTAAAATTAAGGTCTTCAACAGGTCTTAGTTTGACAGAGGCCACATCCTTTCAGGCAGGGTGGCAATTAAAACAAAGAATCTCCTCTTCCACCTAATCCAAAAAAAAAAAAACCTAAATAAATAAGCCTGAGAGGGGGAGACCCTCGAGGGTTTCTGGTCAAAGCAGAAATGATTGCTATTCCCATTCAATCAGAGTCATTCATGACCCAACCAATAATCATGGGGCTTGACCTGGGAGCCATTGGTGGCTAATCAATAAGAAACAGATTAGTTTTGGTTAAAGATATGGTCCTTAAGAACTTGAATTTATCTCAAAAATTAAAAACCAAAAAAAACCTTGTTGTGGTTCAGTTGTGTCTAATTCTTTGTGGTCCTGTGCCAATATTGTCCTTGGGATTGTCCTGTCAAAGTTATGGGAGTGCTTTGTCATTTCCTTCTCTAATGGATTAAGACAGAATTAAATGACTTTGTTCAGTGTCACACAGGTAGTAGGGCTATAATTCAATTCAGGTCTCCCTGATTGCAGATCTAGTGTTCTATCCCCTGAGCTACCTAGCTTCTAAAGATATCATCTGATCTAAGGGTTCTTGAGCTAGCATTCATGGATTTAAAAAAAAGATGATAATCCACTTCAACAACAATACTATATGAGATCAATTCTGGTGGATGTGGCTCTCTTCAACAATGAGATGAACCAAATCGGTTCCAATTGTTCAAAAATGAAGAGAACCAGCTACACCCAGAGAGAGAACTATGGGAAATGAGTGTGAACCACAACATAGCATTTCCACTCCTTCTGTTTTTGTTCGCTTGCATTTTTGTTTTCCTTTTCAGGTTACTTTTACCTTATTTCTAAATCTGATTTTTTTCGTGCAGCAAGATAACTGTATAAATATATATACATATATACAAAAATATATAAATATACATACACTGTATTTAACATATACTTTAACATATTTAACATGTATAATCTGCCATCTAAGGGAGGGGGTGGAAGAAAGGAGGGGAAAAGATGGAACAGAAAGTTTTGCAAGGGTCAATGCTGAAAAATTACCCATGCATATGTCTTGTAAATAAAAAGCTATAAAATTAAAAATAATAATCATGTTATTATATTTCACTATAATTGGCTTCCTTTGTAGTCCTATTTATTTTATTTTATGTATTTAAAATATTGCTCAGTGAATGGGTCCATCAATTTCACCACACTGCCAAAGGAATCCATAATATAAAACAGTTTGAGAACTTGTGATTTCTAATATAATCTCATTCTAGCCTTTCATTTCAGCTCCCTTTATGTAAAAGCTTTGTGCATGGAGCACTATGCTAGGCTATGAAGAAGGTTAGAACTTTAAATAAAGACTTGATATCTTACTACCCTCTTAGAGCTTATATGTAGTTTATTATATGTATTATACATATTATAGTCTTATATGTAGAAGGGGAGAGGAAAAAAAGATCAGACATGACATGCACATAACATATATATATTATGAAATAGTATATAATAAGTACATTATCATAGGATCATAGACTCATATGGGACATTTTATGTCACTAGTCTAACAGTCTCATTTTATAGATGATGTTAATATGGCCCATACAGGTTTGGAAAGTTTAATATAAAATTAGAACTCAGGATTTCTAACACTTCATATTATTTTTTTATCCATTCCACCTTTATACCTTGTTGCCTCTCAAACCTAGATCTGGAAGGTACTTCAAATACCAACAATCTAATTGAACTTTTCTATATTATCAAAGAAAACTGAACCTCAGGTAAGTTAGGTGACTTGATCTCAGGGGCATAGGATATAAATGTCAGAAGTGGGTTTTGAACTTAGAACTGCTGGCTCCAAAATCACCCTTCTTTTCGTTGTACCAGGCTGTCTTTAGGGAGATATCAATAAAGGTCTTTGTGAGATGTGAAGGATGAGAGGTGATTAATGTCTAAAGAGATCAAAGAAGGATTTCTGGAGAAGGTGGCACTTGAATTTTATATGATGAATAGAGAGGACTTCCAAACATGAGTACAGAAATAGAAAAGTACAAGTGAAAAACTGATTCCTGAGACTTTAAATCAATATATAATCCTTCTAGGACTTAGAAGGTGGTTTGTAATCTAATACTGACCAGAGCCTAGGGAGTATGAAAAAATAATGGAGAGGTAGAGTGACATTATATTATGGAGAACCTTGACTTACAGATAAAAGAATTTGAATTTGATATGCAGGCTAAAGGAACTATTAAAATATAATAAATAAATGACATGATCAGACAGATGTATGCAGGAATATGCAGGAGTGTGCTATTGCCCACAGCTTGGGAGAGACGATTATTAAATGTTCAGTATAAGCATTTATACCTCAGAAATCTATAAAGATTTCTTTGGGTTTGGGGAACTCGGAGACTATATACTGCAGCCATATCATTCAGCAGACAACTGCCCTATGATCTGCCCACTGACATGCACAATCTCAGCAGAGTGGACCCCAACCTGACAGTCCTTCCCTGAGGAGGGGCAGTCCATGGCAGAGAGCAATAACAGCAGCAGTGGGAGCTGGGTAGTACACCCGGCCAATCTCACATCCCTACTGCTCAACCAAGTTAACAACCAAGTGCATGAGCAAGCATCAAATGCTGAAACATTTTTTTTTCTATTTGAAATGCACTGAATACTGAATTCAATGAGTTTTGGAGCAGAAGAGAGTGCCAAGGTATCATTGTATTTACCAACCCAACTCTGGACATATGTATAATGAAAATAAGTTTATCATCAGTGGAAAAATGAAAGTGCAACATGAGTCAGGAACTATTTCACTATAGTTCACTGTAATATTATAATATATATTTCACTATAATGGCAGCCATTAATGAATATCTCTAGTTATGAATAGAAAAGAAGGGACAAAGAGATCAGAAACTAACTGTTGTGTAAAACTGAGACCTAGAGAAGGACTGCAAATTCCCATGTATCACACATAACTTAGAAGATAAATTGAGGGCTGATTATTTTTGTTAACAGTGGATACTTTGCTTTACAAAAGGATTTACCAGAAGGCTCCTTAAACATAAATCTTCTCTGGAGTATTTAAGAAGGATTTAATTTACAAAGCAAACAAAATAAAATAAACAAAACAATCAAATCTTGTCAAAACTATATCTGTGGCTTAGAATTTGTATTTCTGAAATATAATTCCTTTGAGAATGAGATGTATGATGCTGTGGAATTAGACAATGAGAATAAGAGTCCATTCTTAGAGACTTCAAAAGGGATTTTTATGTCTCCTTTGAGTCTCAGCCATTGAGAATAATAAATAGGCTTCTTAGGTTCTTTCCAACTGATGAATTCTAGGACCAGTAGAACAATAGCATGATCTATGGGGCTTCTGGGAAATTCCATTATCTGTGGTGCATATATGCCATTGGGCCACCTTTTCACCCCTGGAATCTATTCAGTCTTGTGGTCAAGTACAAGGGTTGCCTGATAGTACATCTAATCTGTAGAGTTTCCCTTCTGCCCATTTTCTCATTCTTTCAAAGATGATCTTGAACTCTTTCCCCTCTTATCAAATGCAAAACTCTCTGTGTTTTACAAGGAAGTCTGGAAGCCTAGCTTCCAGACTGGGGAAAAAAAAAATAAGAAAAAGACAATTGGAACAGAAACAACTGCCCTATAGAAAATAAAAAGTGAAATCAGAGGCTTATCTTTCACACTGCTGTTGACTTAAAATATATTAAATTAAAACAGTCAGCTTACACCAACCTAAATTAGTTTCTGTGGTCTGTTATTAAATTTATGGAGGGTTGGGGTTTGGGGTCTTCTTTTGACTGATAAAAGAAGAGGTGGTATATTAAACTGGTAGTATTGCATTGCTCTTGGGAATGATTTTTTTTTAAAGGAGACAAAATAGATATCTCCCTCTTGTGCAGTAGTCCAGAGGAGGAATCACAGACTGAAATAAAAATGAGAGGGTAGTAATATTGCAAACAGTGTATGATTCAATAACCTCACCGGATTGCTTTGTTGGTTAGCTAATGAAGCATGCTAGGAAATTTCAACTCAAACATAAGTCAACATGTTGCCAGCTAACATTCACAACAACAGGACTTCAGGTTTAGGAAACAGAAGACTGGGTGGTAAATGGCTCACCGAAGAGGAGATTGCTCCAATAATATTCCTTTTCCTCCTTGCCATCTTATGAAGTTCTTTTGTGTGTTGTGTTGAATAAACAAGGAACTCTTATCCCTTATTGGGTTGTGTTGTCGTTGTTGATTTTTAAAGCACAAGACATAAACTGGTGAAGAGGTATTGCCACATGACAGCATTAGGCACCACTCACTGAAATCTAAGCTCTTTCCTTAATAGAGAGACTCAGTATGTTTGAAGTTTGTTTTAATTAACTGCTGCCTTCCTAATTGTCACATTCCCTTCAGGATTTGTGTAGGGGTTGGAGGAAAGAGGAATTTTCATAGCTGTTTAATGTAATTATTCATAATGACTACATATGGTCATTTTATCAGTTCCTAATTATTTTAAGTGATTGGTGCATGGATATTTGCATGGGTTGTTTCACAGTGCACAGAATTTTTTCATTGCCCCATGTACAAATCATAGGGGATCTTCACGGCTTCTGGAGGGAAATAAGAGAAGAGTAGTGGACATGTATCATTCAGTGTTCCAAATTGAACCCTCTAAAAATGTGCAATATAAATTATAATGGCAACTTGATTTCAGAATAAATGTGTAATAGATATAGAAAAAAAATCATATCTTTTTTTTTCTCTTTTTAAATTTTCACTTAAAAAAAAAACCAAAACATTGAAACCAGACTGCATTTGGTGAAGGTACAATATGACACAGTGGGAAAGATTTACAGAAGACTTTAACTGAAATCCTGGCTCTGCTCCTTACTACCTAGGTGATGTAGAGAAAAATCTCTTCAAATCTCTGAGTCTCAATTTCTTCAACTATAAAATGAAAGCATTAGGGCTCATCATCTATGACTATATAATCCCATAGAACAAATACCTGCTCTACTATGGGAAAACCAAGTTTCACCAGGTCACAGGAGGAACCATCTATTCCGTAGAATGCACACCAAACTGGCATTAGTTTGCATCTTCTTTCTAATGTAGTTGCTCCCCATGTAGCTCTTTACCATAAGAGGACACAGAGAATGATACAGATGGAAGAGTCCTTAACAGGTTTTCCTACTGTCAAAGCCTCGTCAGTCAACTCAAGCTTTTGCTACCCCAAAAAATGAAGAATCAAAGCCATCTGTTGTGTACTTTTCTCCATCAAAACTATGATACAGATAAAAATGGCACTCTTTCTTCCTCACCATATGTAAACACACACATATGAGTATACACATATATAGTATGTGTATGTAGATATAGGTACATATATTTATATGTATATGTGCATGTATATGTACATATAAAATCAAGAGAAAGAAAGGCCATCTGTACTGATCTATGCAATTAGAGAATAGTTTGTCTTATACTATAATTATACTTGAATGCTTCAGTTTTTTCATCAATGTGGAGTAGCTGTTCTAACAGTGCAGACTTTGTTCTATCTCTGACTTCTAAGCTTACAAGTTCCATAAATCTTCTATAAAGTAGCTATCTATCCAATGTACCAGAGTCCTTTTTTTAGACTTTTTATTGTTCCATATGAAACAATATAACATATTTATTATCTCCTCGGCTTGTTATACTTTCAAATCATAAAAATACCTCCATATATAATGGAATATGTGTATATATATATATAATGGAAATCTTCTGCTGTCTTTTAATTTCTTACTGCCCATATATCTCTTCATTGTCCTTTGGATCATTCACAAATAGACTATGTCTATGCATTATCCATATTCAAGAGGGATTTCTGATAGATGTTGTGTATCTCAAGATGTTGAATGGTATTTGGCTATCAATATTTAAGCCATAAAATAATAAAGCTCATCGGGGAGATTCACAGCTACTTAAGAGATTGACTTTTATAGTTCCAGCAGTCTTGTGATGGAGAGAACCATCTGCACTCAGAGAGAGGACTGTGGGCACTGAGTGTGGATCATGACATAATATTGTCACCTTTTTGTTGTTGTTTGATTGCTTTTTGTTTTCTTTCTCATTTTTTCCCTTTTTGATCTGAATTTTTTTGTGCAGCATGATAATTGTGGAAATATTTAGAGAAGAATTGCACATGTTTAATATATTGGATTACTTGCTGTTTAGGGGAGGAGATGGTGGGAATTGAGGGAGAAAAAATTTGGAACACAAGATTTTGCAAGGGTGAATGTTGAAAACTATCTATACATATGTTTTGAAAATAAAAAGCTTTAAAAAGGGAGAGACTGGCCTTTGAAAAACATGCACACAAGTGGAAAACAATTTGGAGGAAAAATGCCTGCTGTCCAAACTATGATATGGAATTGATTAGGTACCCCCATAGAATTAAATTAGGTCAAAACTATATATATCTGTGTGTGTGTGTATGTGTGTGTGTGTGTGTGTGTGTGTGTGTATCTGGGTGCATTTATGTGTTTGTGAAAAGACAGAAAATGAACTTATTAGGAAGCCCATTTTATCAGATTTAGGTCTGTGGCATTCTTAAATCTGTTGTACTACAGGATCCTCTGTCTTTTTTTTGAGAATACTTAAAAGGGTGAAACTCACATAATAACAATTTAATTTTTTCTCTAGCAAGCATTATATTTTGATTATCATAAAAATATAGAATATAAAGTAATTTAACTCAGTAATGAGTACCAATCTATTAAATTTGAACTACCAAGTGCATGGTTGGTATCATTAGTTCAACTGCATAAAGATCTATCAAGAATTACTTCTGTACATATTTAACCATGACATTGAAGTACATAGTTAACCTCAAAGCCAGGAAAACCTAAGTTCAAGTGAGATTTCCCACTTGTGAGCATGAGCAAAATCATTTAGCCTTTCAGTGCTCTAGTACTGAACTATGGTTAACTTAAACTCTGGTTTAAAATCACAAAATCATAGATTGAACAGGAGTCACCAATCTACTTTGGCAGAGGGAATTTTTTTACTCTAAAAGCTTTATCGATAACCCTAAAGATCCGATAAGTTGTATCATAGTAGCATATAATAGGTATTTGATGAGAGAGAGAGAGAGAAAGAGACACAGCATTAGATTTTGCTACTTTCATTAACAATTGGAAGGGAAAAGACCCTGAGCATAACGCAGTTGTTACTATCTTGTCATCAGTCAGCAAGAAGTAGAACTAAAAAATGTGCACATACTACTTCTGATAAAACTAGAACACACACTACTGTGCACATTAATTCCTTATCTCCACCTTTTTGGAGATGATACAGTCATAATATACATTATGAGAAGTCATTTTTTGGACCCACAATTAGAAACAAATCTATTTCCTTCTTTGGGATCTACAGAATTGAATTTAGAGACCCCTATTCTTTGTAATAAAAAGCTGACCCCTTCTCTCCTTCCCCCCCCAAAAAAAAACCTGTAAACCAAAGAAGAACTCTTTTGTCCTGGAAGGTTATGAAGAACAAGATAGGTTATTTTGCCATCTTGCTATTTAAAATGCTAGGAAATATCAGATATTAATGATGACATTATGAGGAGGTAGTAGATTTAAAGCTATAGATATAAGATGTCTGGAAATATCTATGATATTACCAAGAAAGAAAAGGCCTAGCAACTTCCCCAAACAAGTCACCCAAGAACCAAATAACAAAAAAATTGAGAATGAGATGACTGTCAATAGGGAAATTATGCAAAGGTTGGATTGATCTAGATGATAACTGAAATATATAGAGTTCTTAAAGACCTGCAGAATGTTTTGTGTGTTTTTTCTCATTTGATTGGCACAGAGATCCTGTGACAGTAAGGATTATTATTCCCTTTTTATGGATGATGAAGCTGGGAGTCAGAGGGGAAGTAATTTGTCCATGGACACAGGTAATAAGTGTCAAAGATCCAGGTTGAACCCAGATTTTTCCTGACGATAAGTCCAGGGTTCTTTCTCCAGGAGCTATCTGATGTAAAGCTACATATTTTTAACAGTGCTATTCTTCTGAGAATGCTATATGACTGTGAATGAATCGTGTAGAACCGCAATCTCTGAAGAATCCATTGTAATTACCTAGATTGAACTCACTGCGCCTGCTCAGTCATTCACTTCATTATACCCTTCTACCCTTTCCGCCACAGCTACCATGCATACAAAGAGCACAAAACTAACTCTTCAAATATTAGCTTATGCCAAGCCATCAGTCTATGCAGATGGTGTATTTGACGGCTATAACAGCTGCCTCCATTCAGAGCGGGGACATATCTACCCCTATGTGAGGAGGGGCTTTTTATCCTGTAGAGAGAAAGAATGCTATTTTGGCTTAATTCTGCAATTTTTTAACTAATCAATTTTTTTTTCCACAGGAACTAAAATATTTGCTTGGCCCAGATAATGAAAATAATCAATGATAAATACAAGGAAGAGTGCAAACATAAAGAAGAGTTATTGGCACCATAGCTTATTGAGCATCTGTGATTAGATTGTGTTCCCTATTATACTTAGGGGACTGGAATTCAATCTGCAGCCTGAACAGAGAACTCCATTCTGCAGCAGCTCAGAACAGATTTCAGGATCTAAATATCCCAGATTTCCTTTAAAATGACCATTTTCCTAAGTGTTGAGACAGGGGGGACTTAGGCTTAGAAAGAAAAGCTATTTTTGATGTCAGCCTTATTAATAAAAAAGGATGGGAGTGGGATATCATCGGCATTTTAGAGAACAGTTTCCTGTTAGCCTGCTTAGTGAACTATCTTAGCATAATAGAATCCTGATGACATTCTTGCTTTTTGAATGCTGGGCAACAAAGGAACCAAGGTCCCAGAAAAACAATAAAAAAACAGCTTGTCTGTTCAATTTTTTTAATGTTCTGAAAGCGTACGTAGAATTATATGCATATAGGTGTGAGTGTGTATATGTGTTTATAACCACCCAGATGTGTAAGGATGGGTACTAGACCTGTGATTTCATGGGTTCAGGAAATTTCTAGATAAGAAAACTTTTCCCAATTCATGTCAGCACTTTTTCTGCAATCAAGAATCTTAGTTTTTTTTTTAAGAATACTAAGAAATTAACTTGCCTAGTATGTGTAAAATATGTAACTCTACACCACATCTTTTTGGCTCTGAGACTATCTTTCTTCTCTTCTGTGTAATTTTTTCATTGTGTATTCATCTGTGTAAGTGTGGATATATCTATATGTAGATATAGATAAAATCTCAAAAAGTATTAGTGTTTTAAACTTAAGTTTAAATCTGCACGATGATTTTTGAGATATAGGGTACATACACACATATATGCGTTTCCATAAAAGGCATATGTATCTGCACACATGTATGTTAGCTTATATTAGACCCAACAATCAATTAACTATATGTTCCATTTTTCATATCTAGTGGACAAGCATTCCAGTTACTAAGATTTAAAGTATACAAGTGTATAATGGATGTGAGATTTCAGTTTTGTGAGAATTCCTCTATGAATACAGATTGAAAAACTTTTGTGATCTAGTATATTCTCTTCAAGAATTGTATCGATTAAGACATTTTTTTTCCTATGGCCAATGAGAATAAACCTGTCTAAATTTAACTAGTCTGGCCACAGACATTTCACATACACAAATCCATCCTAGGGCCCATAGACTAAGCCTTTAAAGCTTGGTAATATTTTCTAGTGTAATCAAAGCGAACCTAGTGTAATCTCCCTATCACAACCAAGCATCAGAGAATGACTAAAGAGGAAGCACCATTAATAATAGTAATAACAATTACTTTCATTTGTAGAAATATTTATAATAATGTAGTATTTTGCATCCATTATCTCATTTGGTTCTCCTGCTTTCGTTTCTGGAAAGTAGTTTCATAATGCACATCTTGTTCCCCAAAGACACTAAGCTCATATAGACCATGTCTGATCCTTGAACTGATCCTCAAGAGTATGTGTTTCTCTCTTTGGCTCATTGCCTCTATCTGCAGATAATCCATGAATATTTGAAAACCAAAGCTGAAAAAGAGCTTCAACTTCCCAAAATATAGGCAACAGGGTCCTCATCTCCCACATAGGCACTGTATATATAGAATGAATATTGGGTATGAAACAGTCTTTATTTCACTCCACAGAAGATGTGTAGGGTACTAAGGATTTATAGGATTTCATGGGTTAAAAAGTAGCCCCATCGGCAGCCTCCAATGAGGCAGTGAACTTTAATATTTTTATTAAAGCAACCCCCAATAATTCTGATGAGTTCCTTTTCTGTAGATTCTGTACAGTCTTCTCAGGCCTCAGAATACCATTCTATGTATTTAGATCCATCTCCTACTCTCACCAAACCTTAGCAAAATAAACATTGCCTGGGTGGATAAGGGTTCTCCCTCTACCAATTTCTCTTAATTTTTCATTTAAACCAAAAGCTTTTAAAAATATCTCCCTCTTCCTTTACAAAGAAGCATACATTCTAAGAACTCTTCTTCTTCTAAAATACTGGTGGTAGAGTCTCCAATTCTTGGGAATTCTAAAATTTTCATGAAAAAAAAATACTTTCAGAAACTCTTGTCCCTGAGCTACGCCCAGAAAAAAGAAACAAAATTGAAGACCATGTCTAGGAACTGAGAGTGTTTGGATTCTCTCCTGGACTCTCTTAGGAAAGTATGGATTGCTTGTCCTGTGTTCCTCCTGCAATTTTATATTTTTTATTGATAGTGGGGAGCAGAAAATTAGTCACCAGGGCATGATCTCAATTTTTGAAATACAATTAGTAAAGTGTCACTATGTAAATCTACCCCTTGGGGAGCTAACCCTTAAGAAGCCTTCAACAAGGACCATAACTTAAGATCTCATAAAATGATTATCAAATTGATCAAGGAGTCTTCTGAATTACCTCTCATATGGTTACATAATATACAGAGGAAATATTGAAAACTGTGTCTTTTCCCTCATTAAGTGAGGAGTTGTGATTTTTGCAATTTAAGACAGATTCAGAAAACATAAATGGGATAAATTAAATGAGCTTAATATGTGGATTACTGTGGATAAAGGTAGAATCAACAAGTTAACTTCTCTCCTATCCAAATATACATGGATCAATAGAAAAATTGCCATGATTCTAAATTAGGCATCATTTTGATCCTTATACTTGCAGTGAGGAGTTTGACACGATCTGAAGTCTTGGATATAAATGTGGTCACCCATGTACATAATATATTTAGACCAACCAGATAACCAGATAAAAATATAACAATAGAAGATTATAAAATATGATTTATCATTATATATAGGGAAAGAGTGAACTGATTTTAAGGTTGGCGGTAAGGCAAGAGTAACTCCAGAACTTGAGGGATAGCCATGGGAATGGTATGATCACACTCAGACCAGTTAATTGAGCCAGGAAAAAGAAGTAGCATGCATGAATCTTCAGGGAATTTGATAGCTTGTATAATATTCACCATTTATTTTTAAAACTTAATTTTGGAAGAATCACACCACAGTAAATATTAAATAATTTATTTTCTTAGAGAACAGGCTGTTCTCTATATTCATTTATGAGTAATGTTTCCCCCACCCCATAATAAGTATGGGAAGAGAATCAAAGTTTTGTGCTGGCTAAAATATAGCACAAAAGTCAAAGGTTTTGTTGGTAGATATATGTAATAAAGACCTGAATATGCCTATTTCAAGTCACTTATTCATCTGAAAAGATGATCTTGAGACTAAATCTTTTTTCTCCTACATATACAACCTTCACCCACCTGCTGGAAGATTTTCAGTGTAGTCTCTGAAACAGGTTTGGGAGTCACTGGCTCACTTTCAGGGATTAAATCAGGAATTTTTGTGTCCCAAATCAGAGAGTTGTCTGGAAACATCTGAAAAAAATCTCATAAGCATAATCACTGAAAAGAACAGGCTAGATTAAAGCCTAAGGTATTCTTCTAGCTTAGTAATTTTCCTGGTGCAGTATGGGGCCTTATAACTTTTATCAGTTCATTAGAAAATAAATAGAATCTTTTTTTTTCTGGGACAGTCTGTCTTTCTACTAGACCTTAGAATTTGGGAACAAAGAGCAGTATATAGCCTTGGAGTAAAGAAGACCAGCAGCTAGTAGCTAAGGGTATCTTTATGTCATGAGACCTCAAACAGCTATGCTCAGCAGAGGATATATTGCAGAGTAGAAACTTGACACAGCAGAGATGACAGGATGCTCAATAAAAAGTAGTATGATAACATTAAACAGAGGACATCAGCAATTCAACAATATTAGAGAACCATATATATATCCCTACATATGTGCTTACCTATCTGTGTACCTTGTTCACATCAATTCCCGACATTTGTGGAAGGCACCTGGCTCTTGGACAGGTATGTCTTTACACATTTGATTTAGGCATGCTAATTACCAAAAAGATTTCATTCACTTTTCCCTGGTCTCCCATGTTTCTTGCCTATGTGACCTCTATGATGTATCTGGTCCTTATGTACCTTACTCTCACAGGTGGTAGAGTAACCCATGTGAAGATGTAAGCCATTTAAGCATGGGGAGGGAATCATTTCCTGACATTATATTTGCTATGCAAATTGATTAAACAAATGTCTTCTGTTTCTAATTAATGTGTTCAAAGGCAGGTAGGTGATACAATAGATAAGAGTTCTGTATCTGGAGTCCAAATTTGGTTTCAGACAATTATTAGCTATTGGTTACCTCAGTTTGTTCAACTATGAAATGGAGATAACAATAGCACTCTCAGGGTCACTTTGAGGATCAAATGAGATATTTACACAATAAAAAGCACAGGACCTGTCACGTAGTAGGTATTTCATAAATGACTGTTTCTTTCCTTCTTCTAACTGGCCAAAAGCAAACACAGTAGGAGTTACTGAACTTTACCTTTCCATGTGAACAAAAGTACCTAGAAATAGCCTTTTCTCCTATATCTTCCAGATGCTGTAGAAGTAGTGATTTCATTTTTTGTCTTCATTACAATATTGATCACCTGGGACAATGGGACCTCTTCAAGGACTCATCAAAATAAAGCATTTTGGAAAATTTTCCAAGTTATCTTTCTCTTAATAACCTACAATAGAATGTGAGTTGAAATTTTTATTGGGACTTCAAAATGAGAGTGGGAAATGGCTTTATCTCCCTTTTTAAGCTACCCAAAAAAGACTTTGAATTGATTAGCATTATTTGAAAATTGACTATTTGATGGGGATGTGAAAATTAAGAAATATTTGTCATTTTTATGAAACCAAGGAAATAATGATATGGTTGGGTTTAGAGCCAAAAGTAGAGGTATGAAAATTACAAAAGTGCCAATGTTGTAATATGCATAAGTATAAATAACTTTTTCAGACTTGCTTTTTTTATATGGGAACCCTCTTTAGTGCCTGATAGTCAGGATTAATGTAGACTTTTTAAAAAATTGATCCTATTTGAAGTTTTCTTGGCAAAAATATAGAGTGGTTTGCCATTTCTTTCTCTAGCACATTTTACAGATGAGGAAATTGAGGAAAACAGGATTAAGTGAGTTGTCCAGTGTCTGAGGACAGATTTGAACGCATAAAGATGCGTTCCTAATTCCAAGCCCAGCACTCTATCAACTACAGCACCTAGCTTCATATCTATATCTGTATCCATGTTCATAACACATTCCTCAGCTAATCTTTTAAGGACCTTCATATTCTAGCTCCACCCAGTCTTAACAGACTTATTCTACCTTATTCCTCTCTTAGGTACCTCAAGATTTGGTCCAACTTGCCCATTTGCTCTTCTCTGAATTTGGAATTCCATCTACACCTTTATTTCAGCTGTCCTCCTGTCCCAGAAATGTCCTCCCAATTCCCCTTCACTTCTTAGAACCCTTAACTTCTTTCAGGGTTTAGTTCAGGTACTACTACTTGTGGAAAGTTCTTCTAATGTTCCTCTTTTCAAATGATTTTGTTCTTAATAATCTGTGTATATGTTATACACCCCATTAAAATACCATATATCCATGAAAAGGGACTTCTTGTTTGATTTTTTTTCTTCCTTGTATTTAGCATAGAGCTTATTATACTTAGAAAGTGTTTAACTACTCCCTGAACTGAAAAGGGCATAGAGGCCATTGTTTCCTGCTTCTACCTGCAGAACTCTTCTTTCCCTTAGCCACATGAGTCCTGTTTGCCATAGTATGGTAAAAAAGAACCTCTTCCAATAAAGGGCAAGTAGCTAGATCTTTGAATATATTGCACCGAGGCTATTATTAAGTCTTTCAGATTTCTTTCTCTAACCTGGATGTCAAAAACCTTTGTAACAGATAACTCTCTCATTTGGAGTTGGATATTCCCATGATCCCCTCAGTTTTAGCTTACTAATAATTCTGAAGAACAAAAGGTAAGTTTAGGAGTCAAGAAATATGTTCTCCAAATACCTAGCTAATATTCCTGCCTTTATTAAACATATCCATTAATAGCAAAATCTCATTTCTTTGGTGCTCTATTTTGCCTAGCAAGAAAAAAAAAATCTTCTTATCTTCCTACATTTCTAATGCTATCTTGTAACCTGGAAGAGGGAAGGCATAAACTAAACTTGTGTTGTGAAGTAAGTAGAAGACAGGGAGAATATAGCCTAAGGGCTATATCTTTGCTAAAGAGAAACCTTAGGTCCTAGCAAAAAATAATGATTAGTAAAAAACAATTATTAGGATCCTTTTTATGAATCTACTCTTTATTATGTTCTTTTTAAAGTCCACAGTTATTTTTTTTTTCATTAAAACTAATGACTTTCTATTGCATATTAAGCAGAAAATCCATTTCAATCCCACTGGCATTTATAAAGTGTTGTTATTGTTGTTCAGTAACTTTTCAATCCTGCCCAACTCTTCCTGATCTTATTTGGGGTATTCTTGGCAAAGATACCGGAGTGGTTTGCTCTTTCCTTCTCCAGCTCAGTTTACAGATGAGAGACTGAGGCAAAGTTGAGTGACTCGTCCAGGTTTGAAATCAGGAAGATATCTTTCTGACACTCTGTCCTTGTGTCACTTGGTTGCACTTTTTATGAAGCGGGAAAGGCCCAATTCTAGGGATAGGACACAGACCCAACTTACAAGGACTTTGAATTAAAATAGGTCAGATAATGTTGAACATAAATTTTAGTATATATAGTAAAATTTCATTGGTCTGAATAGTTAAAGAGTTGGGAAACAGAAAAAAGCATGGAATTAAGCCTGAGATTTTTTAAATTCTGAAGGTTTTCAAGAATTATAATTTTATTATTTTCAAGTGTACTTTCTAAGTAATGCTCCTGTAGAAAATGTTTTAATGAACAGATAAAACTCTGTAATTAGCAATATTCTTGCATTCAATGACAGTTTTCCATTTTATATACTCCTTGAAAAATAATGTACTTTTATATGTAGAATAAACATGTCTATCTCCTGCAATCTTGTTTACCCAATTAATATTCTTGGCAATTCTTTTCCTTACAGATAATTCAACCAACTTAAGGATATGCATATATAGAAATAGAGATATAGAAACAAATACAGATACAAGTGTGTACATACACACACACACACACACATATATATATACACACATTTACATATACACACACATATATTTGTATATGAGAGAGAGAAAGAGGGAGACAGAGACAGAGACAGAGATGAGGGAGGGAGGGAGAGAGAGAAAGTTGACTGATTTGGACTTTGATAATTCAACATAGTTGAAATATATTTCAAGTTAGTGAAGTCCAAACAAATAAGATTTTACAGTCTTTGTTTGCTAGATTTATTTATATTCCCAGACAGGCATCTGTTTAAACTCTCAAGTCATCAGCTTGTTAAAACAAAATAAACAAACAAAAAGCCCACCACCTAACTGGATTTCTACTATAGCTTCCATATTAAAAATATCACATTGTTTAATAATAAGGCAGAACTTAATCAATACTATGGCCATAAGGGTAATAACAAATTATATATATATATTCAAATGAAAAACTCTTCCTAGTGAAACTATTTCTGTAAAGGGATATATATCACAGAAATGTGCTTCCCTTTATAAGAAAAGAATAAAACCAGAAAATTATAGCTTTACTGATTTTTAAAATTATCTCTGTGCTCTATCCATATGCTACATCCAGGTGCATAGGATGTTTCTCTCCCCATTATCATTTGTAAGACAAAAGAGTTAGATAAATTACTTCTAAGGACTCTTCCAGTTCTAGCTCCATGATCTTACAATTCACTGGCCCAGCTTTCAGCTTTCTTCCTACTCAGTAGTTTACTCTCTTAAAATAATTTTCTTTAAAATTACACAGTTGATCTGAATAACATTTAAGCACTCTTCTAAATTAAAATTCCTTGCCCCCTTACATGCATACTTTTTATCCTTGATGAAGTCATAGAGATTATAGTATTCATTATATTTTCCTCATTAAAAACCACTGCTTTGGTGTTACTAATAGTGGAATTTATTTTTTTTCATATTTCTGAATCCTTATTCAAAGTTTTTAATGATTTTGAATAAGATTTTAACAAGAATATCTGCTTTCCATTTTTGTACTAGGAGCTCCTTGAAAGTAACAGGAAGCCTTAAATGACCTATAAGAATAATTTATCTCTTAATATTTTATGCTTCTGCAAATGAAAACACATAAAGCCCTGTGTACCTATAAAAATGGTACTGAGAACTATAGTGATGTAATTTGATATTATTTTCAATAAATATTCTATCAGTTCAATTAATGTATGTTTTATGCAAACCAATAAGGGGTGAATCTATTTAGAGGGGTAATGAAAGAAAAAGAAATGAAAGGAGTTTTATGTTAAAAGGAATTCTCACCACCAGACCCATAACTATAGATTGTGGTCCTTGGAGTAAGCAACACAAATCTTTCCAGAGGGTAGGAAACATTCCTGAAACCAGTTTTTAGTTTATAAATTTTGAAAAAAATGTAATAAATACAAATTCAATTGAATTGTTGATGCATATTGTTTCAATCACATCTAACTCTTTGTGACCAATTTGGGATTTTCTTTTGCAAAGATACTCAAGTAGTTTTCTATTTCCTTTTCCAATTCAATTTCACAGATGAAGAAACTGAGGCAGAAGATGACTTATCTGAGATCACATATCTAATAAGTGCTAGAGGCCAAATTTGAATTCAGATCTTCTTCGACTTCAAATGCTCTACCCACTATGTCACCTGATTGTTCTGTTGAATAGAAAGGGACTTTAGTTATTATATTACTTCAGTGCAACTAAGGGAGTATATCTTAAATGTCTGTGCCTCCCAAATGGCAATGATCTGGGTCAAAGTCTCAGTCAACCTGCCACAATTATAGATTTATTCATTGTTTGAATTGGTTGGTTAAGGTTTGATGGAGAAGGATAATCTACGGAGGTAGGTTAGGGCATTTTGGAATTGATGCCCACAGCTTGGCAGAATGTTTGACATAGGGTGAGATGGGCAGAAGAAGGGAAGTTACTAAATAATTTTGCTTGGAGGAAGTGAGTAGACTAGTGGATAACAAGCTAAATCACTAGAATTGTTTAGATTAAGGGATTTTGAGGGCATTCACACAGAGAGTGAAAATGTTGTTTTCAGTTCTAGGAGCACAATGGAGCCTTTCTTCTTCTCCCTGAAATTGTTTGAAATTTACACAATTAGAATGAGCCCTCGTTTTCTACTAGATGGCTAGATCAATACCATGTGGAAGATGAAGACTCTTGTTACTTGAGCTTTCCTGTTCATATTATTTCACTACCTAAAATATAATTGCCTTCAAATGCATATACTTTAATAATGTGGGCTGTGTTTATGAGTCTGTAGAAACAAATTATTCTTCCAGGAACAGTTGGAATGAATGATCAATGATTCCTTGTTTAGATAGAAATGCATTATTAAAGGAAAGACATAGCCAATGTTTTCTTTAAAAAAAAAAGTTGTATCAACTCTTTTTTTGTAGTGGCAAAGAACTGGAAATTTATCCAACCTCCATATTTTACATATGTAAAATTGAGGCCCATGGACGTGAAATGATTATTGAAGGTCATCCAGGTAGGAAATAGGAAAGTCTAATGCTTTAGAAATGTCAATTTTGTCACTGTGGAAATGAAATTAGGAAGGATTATACTGGAATCTGGAAGACCAGTTAGGAAACTATTACTGTAGTCCTAATGAAAGATAATGAGAGCCAGAACAGGGTTAATGGCAAGTAAGTTGATAGAAGGAAATGAGATGTTTTGGAGGGAGAATTTATAAGCCATGACAAATTATTAGGTAGGCTGGCCTGCTGGGGAAGAAAGTTTAAGGATGATTCTGGAGTTAAAAAATTGAATGCATAGAAGGAAGTGGATGCCCTGAACCCAAGGAAGAAAATGTGGAGGAGAAATAGGTTTTGAGGGTTTTTTTTTTTTTTTTTGTTTTGTTTTGTTTTTTGGAGGGGGCAATATAAAAATTATTTTTTGAGCATTTTGAGTATAAAATATATCATAACAAACCTAGGAAGGAGAAAAAAGGAAATGTCAGTGTTTCCAGTTTGTAAATAGTTCAAATTGAGAACCCATAAAAATTTAAGAACACTTAAGTGATAGAAAGGGATACAATTGAGGCTTGAATTAGCTCTTTTGCTTCCTGGCCTGCCACTCTTTCTATTACATCCCATTGTCTCTCAGAGGGAATTTTAGATCAGAATTTAAAACTGGAAAGGACCTTAGAGATCTTCCAATTTCATCATTTTACAAAAAGGGAAACTGAGTCCAAGAGAGAGAAAATACTTTTAAATTATCTGACATAAAATCAACCTCACAAATGCCATCTTTTGGTATTACTTGGAGAGTATGTCAAAGTTCAAATCTCCATGAGACAGATCTGCAGAAAACTTTGTATAGAGTAGCATAGAAATTTTGTTTTGCCTTGGAATTGGTTCTTAGAAACAGTATCCTTTGCAGAGATGAGGGCAATCATGGAGAGCAGTAGCTTTTAAGGAGCACTTTCACTGCCAAGACTTTCATTTTGATCTTGTAGAGAAGTGATATCACCTCAGGTGTAATCCATCACACCACTGCCTTTCTAGAAAGTGCAGAATTAGAGAGAAATACCTTTGTCCAAATGAATAAATACTGTGAGTATGAGTAGACCAGCTTGTCACTGATTGAGCTTTATGTAACTAGACATCTAGTGCTTCTAGTTTTCTCTCAAATAGAACTTGGTTTCCCTTGAAGCTTTTGAAAAATTCTCTTCTATAAAAGAATAAGGTTTCCAGATAATGAATGTATGGCTGTCTCTTCTTCTTTAAGGACCCTTCTCAGGTCTCCTCTATGAGTTTGATGTCTTTGGGATCCAGTTTCCTCATCTGTAAAAAGGAAGGTGTTGAGTTAGAAGAACTCTGAGGTTAATTCTGGCTTTAAATCTCTAATTTTATGGAGAATAAGTCAAGTCAATAAGAAGTATTTATTAAATTATCTTTTATATGCCAGTTCTTGAGGACTGAGGAATACAAAGCAAGACAAAAAAAGACAATCCCTGTTCCAAGGAGTCCAATAGGATAAACATAACAAAGAACTGTGGACCAACAAGAAATATGCAGAATAATTTGGAGCTAGTCAGCAGAGGGAAGGTACTAGCATTAAGGAGGATCAGAAAAGGCTTCTTGTAGAAGGTAGGGTTTTACTGGAGGCTTTGGAGGCTTACTGAAAATCATTTTTGTAATTTTATCAAAACAACAGAATGTATTCTATATAGTAGGAGCTTAATAAATATTTACTGAATAAATGAATGATGTTCTAATAACTACTTTTCTTGCTCTCTTGGTTCTACTTACAATCAATTATATTTGGATTTTAACCCATTACTACTGTACTCTTTCCCCCATTTTCTGTCCTATCACTTCTTAGTTGTCTAGCTCTGTGTCCATAGCTTTGGGGATTCTGAAGTGGGTGAATGTGTCCATTTTGCCAAAGACCCCAGATAGCAATACCAGGTTAGCAGTACATTGTTTCTGAACTATTAGTTTTACTTCAACCTTTAAAAACATGGTGAAAGAAATAGAAGAAATAGTATTCATTGTCTACAAATTGAACAGCCAAGGTTCAGTTAGGAAGTACCTGGATCTTGGAGTTGGGAGACATGAATTTGATCCCCATCTCTGTTTATTAGCTATATTATTACAAATATTATGCCTCATTTCACTGCTCCTATGTGAAATGAAAATAACCCTTTCATGGGTAGATTTGTAAGGTTTTTGCAAATCAAAATGTATTATAAAACTTAAATCATTGTATCAATGAATTGTCATTTTCAGGACCAGAGATACTCTGTACCATTTGGAGATATCTAGGTCAGAAATTCAATAGAAGGTAAACTCTTTGAGGACAGGATCTAATCGTTTTTTGCTTTTGTATCCATATGGCATGATATATAATAGAACTTACTAAGGAATGTTTGTAGAATTATAATCACCCCTCATCCCTAGACATCTTATATATATATATACATATACATACATACATACACACACACACACACACACACACACACACACACATAGAGAGACATTCTTATGCATCTCAGAATTGTTTTGGGGGCCCCATTGATAGATATTCCTACAAACGGAATGAACGTTGTCAAGTATGTCTCCTAAAGTTTTGTTTCATCAGTGACTGACAGATGTGACCTATGGGTGAAAGTTCTGTGATGTTCACTTCATGAAAGAAAAATGTGATGAGCCAGACTACATGGGCCTCATGGGATAAATCAGGTGGAATGTTTATCCTTCGGAGTAGTGCAAATGTCCATGAATATTAAGTGGCATGTAGTGTTTCTCTGTTTGGTTTTGAAATAGATCCTGAAGGGATTATTTTCCCTTCCAAATAAGCCCGTAAATTTACTACTGGGGCTGCAGTACAGGCACCATGTTTAAACTAGGTGTCAGTTCACTCTATAAGGTTCTTATTGTGTCCCAATTTTAAAAATATTTTGCATGAATTTACATTTTGCATGCATTTACATTTGCATCTAAGGGGAAAACTAGTTGTTACTTAATATTCAGGATATTTCCAGAATGGTAGCCTGGCCTAGTGAGAAAAGGACAGATTTGGGGGTCAGGAAAACCTGGCCTCAAGTCTTGCTTCTGACATATACCAACCCTGTGACATCAGACAGGACATTTAACCTCTCGTTGCCTTCAGATCAACCTTCCCTCCCCTCATTAGAATAAAAGATATAACCATTTTGCTCATCTGAATTGGTGGTATAAGTGGCCATACTGTGGATCCATGGTCTCCATACCTCACCCCTAAATAAATCATTTCTGTGATATAAATGTATGCACTGTGTTAATAACTATCTCTAGGTTGCTACAGATCATGGTTTCCCAAGACTGGGAAATGGAAGTTTTACACATACATTCACACATATTTTTATTTGCCTCTATTCCTCTTATGGCATTTTATGAGGTTATCTATGAATAATTATAGAGTGAAAAGGATCTAAATATGGGGAGTACTATGCCATTATTCATAGGCAAGTTTGGCTTGAGGATTTAGCCCATAGTGTGGTATAATCCTAAGAGTGCTAGATTCTGAATTAGGCCATGGCAATTCACATCTGTTGCTTACTGTCTCTGACTTTGGATTCATTATCCACTCTAGGACATCAGACTGAATGACTCCAAGATTTACATTGCTAAAGTCCATGCTATATCAGGTTCTGTTGGAAAAAGTTTGCAATTTGTAGGCTGGAGAGAAAAAACTCAGAGGAGAATATCATTCGTAGGTATACTCAAACACTAAAAGGTACCATATGGAAGAAATGTTAGGTTTGACCTTCAAGAGCACAGCTTGATATAATGGCAGAGATTTGCAAGAGAGTAAATTCATGCCTAATATTAGGAATTTTTTTCCTAATATTTATAGCTGTCCCAAAATGAATCTCACAGGTTCAGGAGATACTTCTAATAGTGATGGTCTGGAAGGAGAAGGTGTCTGATCACTTGTCAGGTGTTTTGTGGTGGTGGGTTATTTTTAAGTATGGGTTTGGCTAGGTGACCCCTTGTGACTGAAATTTTATGAGTGGGCGATAGCAGGCCTAGGAAAATTAGGATATACAAGATAACAGCAGTAAATATTGTCTCTGTTTAATCATCACCATCATTCTTCAAGTACTTCCAAAAATGCCCATTGTTTTCCTGTAGTTATTTCTCTTACCTTACAACAAATCCGTTATACCTTAGCGACTGGCGTAGCTATGGGCCAAAATATTCATACATACATACATACATACATATCTCACCTTATAAATATAAAGCATTCTATTTCATTTGATCCTCACAACCACCATGGAAGATAGGTCTGTTATTATCCTAATTTTACATATGAAGGATTTAGAGATGAGATGACTTGCCCAGGATCACACAGCTAGTAAGTATCTAAAGCAGAATTTAAAAGCATGTTTTCCTAATTCCAGGTCTAGTTTTCTGCCCACTCCAAGTTTTAGCTGGGCTGGTCAAAGGCTTTGAATATGGACAAAGACTATAAGCTCCTTGAAGTCAGAGACTTTATAATTTTTGTTTTATGTATTCTTCCCAGGCACATAGTAGTTACTTATTAAATGTTGGTTAATTGATCTCACTCAGAAGGTTCCTTCAAGTACCCTTGGTACAAAGAGCTGATCTCTGTTCCTTGACACCTGCTAGGCTTTTATACCTGTTCTGTCCCTTACCATAGTCCAAGCTCACATTGCACATAACAGAAGCCTAACAAGTATTTGTTTAATTGAACTAAATTCAGAACTTATTGGGAACTGCCAAAGCATTGGCTGTAGTCTTGAAGGCTCTAGGATTAACTCCAAATCACAGTGAGGCAAGGGTTAAGATGATAGTGAGCGTATTCATTAATCTTTGACAGCTTATGTGAGTTGTTAAAGGTAACTAGATAGTATAGGAACAGAGTTTGGGTTTGGTATTTACCAGCTATATGACTCTGAAGTAAGTTACTTTGGGAATGGGAATACTTTGGAAAAATACTTTGGGGAAAATGGAAATAAAAATGGTGTCTACCTCACAAGGTTGTGGTGAGGATGAAATGAGATGCTCAGAGCACTTTACAAATCTTAAAGCCATATATAAATGCTAGCTATTCTTATTGATATGGTCTTTCATGGTTTACAATGCAATTTACTCAGAACAAAACTGTAAGGCAGATTCTGCAAATATTATCATCTCCATTTGATAGCTTAGGAAATGAAGATACAGATTGCTGAAAGTACTTGCCTAAGGTCATACAGCTAGGAAAGGTTGGAGTCTGAATTCAGACTCAGCTTTTCTAGATGTAAGTCCCACCTTCCTTTCTTTATTATTTTTATGACATCTTAACAAAAAAGGCAAATAATTATGCTGAAAATTTTTCAAGTCACAAGAGCAAGATAATTAATGAGACTTAAAAAATAGATTTTACTGTAAATTTAATAGAATTAGAATCCTGCTGTTTTTTTTTTTTTTAAATTTTTGACCTCTCCCTTCTCAGAGGCAGGAACTGTTAATTATTTCTTGAGTTTTAGTATTCTGTCTCATTCTAGATTTTTCCCTTCCTAAATGGAGATGAGTCCTTGCTCTTCCTTAGATCTTTTTTTTGTCTAAGGCTCTCAAATCCATATATTTCTGGGTCCTGAATTATATTTCATTTATTTAATATCTTCATTTAATTATTCTCCCTTTTGATGTCAGCTATAATCCCTTAATACACATATACTTAAGCTCCCCAAGCTCTTCTCCCCAACCTTTCTCTTAGTACATGATATACTAGGCAAAGAACATTTTTTGCTATTAATGGAGGTGTGACTATACAGGGAGTTCTTACATTGTTCTGTAGTTCTGTTAGTAAAAACAATGTCAGAAAGCAAACCAGTGAGAAAGTCCTTTTTGTTTTTCCTAGTCTATAGCCTGCAGTTGCCAAGTTTCACCACTTGAGGGAGCTCCTGCGTTGATAAGGTGTATTGCTGATTGAGTTTAAGCAAAAATTGATAAATGAGTGGGTGGATGTAGCAAAGATGTCTTTCAGGTTCAAATGAACAGATCAGCAAAATGGGAGGAAGTCATAATAAGGAATTGCATGAAACAAATGATTTTTGTGAGGGGCAGGACCTTTGACTGGAGACCTACCTTCTGGATTTCATTCTACCACCAGCTCACTGAAATCCTCAAGCATCCCCTGCTTCAGTTTCCCAACTTGTATTTTAGGGGACATCAGAGAAGAATTTTAGGCCTCTTTGGAGCATCAGCTACTCTATTCTTTCTACTTTAAAAAATTCAAACCGGGAGAGAAAACAATTCACAAAGAAGCAAAATATTTCATCCCAACTGTCTCTGGAAAGCTGTCAAAATGCCATTTTAATTTCCATTGCAAGACCCCGTTATGAAACTTTAGATTAGGTATTTTAGAAGCATTTGTTAAAAATCCGGGGGAAGAGAAGATACTTTGTCAATCCAAAGCAATTCAATCCTACACCAGACATTTACTAGCTGTATGGAAAGCTACTTCATCTCTGTTTTCCTCATCTGTAAAATGGGAGTGCTTTAACATCTACCTCCCAGAGTTGCTGTGAGGATCAAATGAGATAATATATATAAAACTCTTTGAAAACCTTAAAGTGATGTATAAATGCCAGATATTAGTACTGCTCCTGTTTACTGAAATTAGACTTTAACCACCCCTTCACTTTATGTCCATTTTCTGAGGATGTGACTAAAAATTCACAACCACGGCATTGTTAGGAGGAAAGATTTTATTTTGAATGGAGGGCTTGGACTCCTTGCAACTCACTATGCACTTGCAACCCCCTTCCTTCTTCAAAATTCTTTTCGATTGTGACAATAGAGCATTCCCACGAACACCTAGAAGCATTCAATTCTCTAGCTCATTCATTCATTCGTTCCTTTAAGATTCAGATACCTGCTCTTGTGATAAACATCATCTTTCCTCCCCATTCCATCTTCTTGACAATTTTTCTACCATCGATAACCTAACCAAAATTCTTGCCATGGTTTTTAGCTAGACTTTTCTCTATTTCCAAACTTCTCCTATAGTATTACTAATTGGGAATCACAAGAAGAAATAAATATGCTTTTCTTTAAGAAAATTCTTTACATTCATTAAGTTATTTTCATTAGCAAATACAATTAGAAAAGCAGTCCCATTCAACTGATGCCAAAAATCAGGCAGTGGCTTTGTAAATAAGTTGCCAAAAAGACTAGATTTATGAACACAAATAGTACTGAAAAACAAAACAACAAACAAATAAAAAATAACCCTAAAACAAGTAACTCTGTTCTCAGTAATCTTGCTGTTTATTGAGAGACCTAAGGAGAATCCAAGTTCCTTGAGGGCAGGAACCATTGCTTGTTTTTGTTTTTATATCTATAGTGTTTCCTATTTGAAGGCTGTGGTAGGTGCTAAATTGTTTAACTGACTTCACATCCAAGGTCTTAAGTGTTACTGATTGCGGAAGGACTTAAGTTTCTCTTCACACAACATTTGCACATCAGTGAACCAGATTCCAACCCCACCGTGGTTAGGCATTGGAACTGTGGGCACTCAGCAGGAAAGCTTTGACACTGTTACTAGTAATACTGATGAGTAAGGGATAACCTCTTTTTTGGACCTCTAATATATCAAACTGTCCGCATTACTGGAAGCAAGGAACTTTTCCAAAAGATTTTAAAGTGAAAGCAGACACTAAATTAATGCAGTTTTGACCATCTTAATCTGCTTTGGCTTCTGACAAACTTAACTCACATACCTCTTTTGTTTGAGAATTGTCTGTCAAGGCAGTTGTCATTTCATTTTGTATCTGGTGAGGGAAATGATTTAGTAGTAGATATAATTTGGGCATATATTTTGGTCATGGAGGTTTGGGAGAGGAATGTTAAGAGTAATAAGGACTAAGGAATCCACTGAAGCAATAATATAAAATAAAATAAACATTAAGTATAGCTAGAGCTTATTCTTAGAAGCGATGATGCTCTTTTCCAAAGGAAGTACTAAATAATAATAACAAAGCATCATTGGCATTTATATAATGATATTTTAAAGTTTGCAAAGTGATTTAATCAGTCATCTTGCAAGTATTAAGCACTTTATTCCAAGCACAGTGCTAAGGGCTAAAAATACAAATATTACTCAAAAGACAGACCCTGACCTTAAGGGGCTTACATTCTAATACGGCATATGAGGAAGGGTAAAAGCAAAAGCAAGGAAAGGGATAGAGCTTTGTACAAATTAATCTGCAGGGAGTGGAAGAGGAAAGAAAGGATGGGTGGGAGGAAGTGAGGGAGAGAGAGAGAAGAAGAAGAAGGAGGAGGAGGAAGAAAGGAGGAAGGAAGGAAGGGAGGGAGGAAGGAAGGGATGGAGGGATGGGGAGAGGAAGGGGAAGGGAGAGGAGAAGAAAGAGGGGGAAGGGGCAGGGGGAGAGGGAGAAGAAAGAAGGGAGGAAGAGAGAGAGGAAAGGAGAAAGGAAAGAGAGAAAGAAAGAGAAACAGAGACAGAGAGATTAGAGAGAAGGAAAAGAGAGTGGGGGTTTAATATTAAGGGATTTACATATCCATTATCTTATTTAACAATCTCCTATAGCATTGTTAAAGGTGGTGCTATATAACAAACACAGATTCTGAAATAACTGGACCTGGGTTGTTCTGACTCTCTAGACCACAATTTCTTTCCCTTTAAAATGTATTTAATGTATTTAAAATTGAATGTTTTCTCAAGTCTCTCCTGGCTCAAAATTCATGTTTCTTTTTTTTCCATTTGGTATATAATCTAGGTAAGACCACCCTAATATTGTAGCTAAAATCTATGGTCACATAGATAGAAATTGAGCTAAGCAAGACTACATCCTAGATTTTCCTAAATCCAAGAGTAGTTAGTATACTTTCACTAGTCTATACTAAATTGCCATCTGGTTATTCTGGCTTGAAGACAAATTCTTCCAAAGTTTTCCACAATCACAAGTATTTTGACTGTTTACTGTTTTATAACTTCTGTAACTCCACAGTTGTCAGTGAGTATGCCAGTAGTGGGGCAGAAAATACTCAGAATTTCTCTTGAAAACTTGGAATTTAAGAAACTTTCAGGACAAAGGTTTTGAATAAAACACATACTTTATTTTGAGTTTCAAAAATGCAACCTCATTTCTTGGCAAGAAGTAAAAATAAGTCTTTCAAGGCTCTGGAGTTAGTGAATCTTTTATTTTCCATCATACTAACTTTAGAAAAGCTAAAGATACAAGTGTTGAGAGTACATAGCCACAGAACTCTTCATTTGACAAGATTTTTTTCTCAGTGAGGAAATTTAGATTAGCATTAAGAGAAAGGAGGTTTTGTATATATGTTATTTCTTCAAATGAAGAAAAAGAAGAAAGTATTGGAGTAGTTAAGTCCGAAGTAAGATTTTTAAAAATAATCTTGGAGTTGAGAGAATTATCAAAATTCTTTACAACATTGCTGGAAGGAAGGTCACATAGTCTTTATTTGAATCTCTCCAGATAAGAGTACTCACCAGTCAATTTATGAACATTTCAGTGCTTACAATGTGCCAGTGTTAAGTCCTAAAGACTCAAAGAAAGGCAAAAACACTCCCTCCCTTCAAAAAATTTATATTTTAGTGAAGAAATTAACAAATAATCTTTGATACTGTTGTTCACTCTTTTCTCCATGATAGCCTCTTCTCTCCAGACTTTCATGCTACTGTGATTGAGGTCTTTGAAGTCCAACTCTTTGACCACATTTGGAACTTTCTCGGCAAGGACACTGGAGTGGTTTGCCATTTCCTTCTCCAGGCCATTTTGCAATTGAAGAACTGAAGCAAATAGGGTTAAGGGATTTATCCAGGATTACACAACTAATAAATATTTAATGGTGGATCTGAACTCATGAAAATGAATCTTCTTGACTTCAGATCCAGCACTCTTTCCACTATCCCATCTAACTTCTTTTCATGGAATTCCATTTCTTCTTTTACCTGTCTCTTCTCTGGACTCTCTTTGCTTAGTTTTTAGGAAGATCACACCTACTGACTTTTGACTCCATCAAGTTTCTGAAATATAGCTTTGCCCATACCACATCCCTACTTAATTAGTTTCACTGATTGCCTATTACTTCCAAAATATCCACAAAGGATAATATCCAAGGTGGTGATTCTTCATATCATATGAGTCTTTGTCATATGAGGAGCTATTGAAGGAAATTGGAATTGGTAGTCTGGAGAAGAGATGATTCAGGAGAATTTTGCCCTTTGTGGCCAGCCAAAACTAGTCTAATCTGTCTTCACCACAGTGACATTTCAGATACATGGAGCTAAAAATATGTCCTTCAAAGTTTTCTCCACTTAATGGATTTCCTCTTCCTTCCATTTATTCATATGATATAATTCCCAATCTCTTAAAGATTTTGATTACTCTTGTCTGGTAATTATCCTCCCTAAAAGTCTGGTTCTCAGAAATAAATTCCATGATTCAGGTATTGTCTGACTAGGAGAGAGAGTTTAGTACACATGTTTCTTTTAATCAAACATAGAATCATTACTCTAGGGGTTTCCATAAAATCCAAATAACACATGTAGATCCCAAAAATTTCTGTCATTTTTCTGCATAATCCCTCAAATCTCTATATCATTTTTCTGCATCAACTACTGTTTCACTATAATATTCCAGTCTTGTGTGTTTTTTGCTAATTGTTTAACTTGCTGGTCTTTTTTTTTTTGACATCCAAACATATTTTTCTGTCCCACATTCATGTTATCTAAAATTATAATAGGCCATCTATGTTTTCACAAAAAAATTGAATTGCCAAGAACAGACCCTTAAGACACATTACCATAAACCTCTTTTTAGGAGAGCAGTATTTCTTACATCACTACCCTTTAGCTTTAGCTATTCAGTGAGTTGCTATGATCTAAGATATTAAAAAAGATATCTTTTTGCCTTGACCATATGAGCAACTTGAGAGACTTTTGTCATATGATTTGTGTCTGTAACATCCTCCTGATATACTTATTACTTCCCCATTTCAGGCATTTATAATTTCAGTTGTGCAGTTTCTCCATTCCCTAATGCTACACATACCCTTCTCCATGCCTATTGATTTTTATGAGTACATACTATGGGGGGGTTAAAGGGAAACTACATCAGGTGGAGGCACTCCTCTAGTGATAGACTTATCCAAATTAAATTGGGCTGGTTCTTTAGGTAATAATCTGCCATCAGGCTTATATGCTAAATATCTTGGTATATAAAATCAGTGGGTTAACAAGACTGACATAACCTTTAACATCCCAGAAGCACTTCCATTCTGTGATGATACATTGGAATAAAATTATAGTGGAGTTCTTGAAGTTTATAATCCCCATCTTTAGAACAAAATAAACAGAGGATAGGAAAACAATTGATTGTGTTGTTAAATGATCTTCTTTTCTGCTACAGACAAAGCCATAGAATTAGAACTTAAAGAGGTTTTTAAGTTCTGTATCCCACTCTCCCATTTTACAAATAAAATACTGAGAAGAAAAGAGGAAATAATTTTTCCAACGTAGTGCAGATAGTAGTAAAAGAGGAGGAATTTGACTCCAAATTATCATTTTCTACATTTAGAGCTAGAAAGATTCTTACAGGATTTTTAGCATCATTTCCTCACTTTATAAATAAGGATAATGAAACCCAAAAAGGTTGAATTACTTGCCCATGTTTTATAGAAATGGAACTTGAAGTTTTTTTAGTCTGATTCCAGGGCCATTGCTCTTTTTGTTGTGTCAGAATCAAAGAGAAATAGGAAGTCATAGGAACTGGATCTTACTTTTTTGTCACATTTCAAATTTTTTACCTGTGCCTCAGAGTTTCATCACTGGCTGAGCTCGTCTTAGAACCTAGGGAGCTTTGGATCTCTATGAGTCAAGGGAAGATACAGTCTTTTGATATCCCCAATGCTTCCTTCATCACGAAATTTATTTGAAAGAAAAGTGAAAACTATTTTTTTAACACTTTAGAAAACTATTTTTTTTTAAAAGAGGAAAGGATAAAGCTCTTTCCCATGGCTGACATTCTTAACCTAAGAGCATTTGAAAATGACAAACAAAAATGGTCTCATTCTTTTTTGTGTTTTCTAATTCCCAAATATATCTATATTTATAGAGCAATTTATAAAGCATCTTTAGATTGATAATCTCATTTGATCTTCCTAATAATTCTTTTATTATAAAAGGGCCAATGATTTGCTTAAGGTTAAAGAAGCCATAAATGGCAAAAACAAGGTTTTGCCTTCCCCATTGCATCTTGTTACTTTCTGGGGTTTAGTAGATTTTCCTTAATACAGATAAGTGTGAGAATTCACATGGTAGTTTTTATTCCTACTTCCTGTGTTGTCCTTTTTTTTTCCTTGAGTTCCCTCTCTCTCACACCTCTTTCTCCTTCCGCCCAAAGTATAATATAACAAATAAAAAGGGATTTCCCTTAAGTCCAGTTTTTCTAATTCATTATTAAATTCTATATTTATTTCCCAACCCTAACAGAATTTTAATGGCTAGAACCACAAGACTAAAGTCAGAAAAAACATGAGTTTGAATCCTTATTTATGTACTTAGAAAGCATGAGACCCCTAAGTTCATTTAAACTTTATGCACCTCATCTGTATAATGAGGGTATCTTTTGATGACATCTAAGGTGCTTTTCATCTCTGAATTAATGATTTTAGGTTCCCATGAGCTATATGGGAATTTTGGATTCATTTCATTCTTCCTGCAAATTTTGGCTTAGCATTTACCTTAGTTGACCCAACCTCAAAACCCATCCCATGGAATGAGAAAATTTACTTAGAGCCTTCAACATTTCTTAGATTAGAAGCAAGAGAAAGATTCTCAACTGTCCCAGACTCCTTACAGACACATAAATCCTCCTTTTCCATCATTTTATTTATGAATCTTCTAAGTGTAGTTTGATCTTTAACCTGATTTACTTTACCCGTAGAGATTATTAAAGTGTGTTTCCTTAGGGAATATATGAGATTATGACTCATTACATTTATTCAAATTTTATGACAACTGAAGGAAGTATGGAATTATGGATCTATTATCTTTCACTTTTTTGCCCTGAAAAGAATGTACAAGATTACTGTATGTAAATATGTATATGTCTGTATATAAATACATACACACATGCATATATATGTGATTTTTCTGTGACTTTGATGTAATTTTGCATATAGGAAGCCTTGTCAGAATCCTTATTATTGTTCAACTTTTCTCTGAATCCTAAATCTTTGCTTAGCATAATAATAAAAAAAGTTTTTAACCTCCATAATTTCTGTATTGCAGTAAATACCTATTTGGCAGCAGTTACCCACTACATGAACTCAGAGAAGAGATATTTCTCCCTTATGAATCCTTGACTTTCTGGGGTAAGACAAATCAATGGTGCAGTCTCTTCTATACTAAGATTCCTTAGTCCCTTGACCTTCCTCTAT
Source organism: Antechinus flavipes (assembly GCF_016432865.1). Lineage (NCBI taxonomy): Eukaryota > Metazoa > Chordata > Mammalia > Dasyuromorphia > Dasyuridae > Antechinus > Antechinus flavipes. Next base: position 306,435,098 of record NC_067398.1, on the reverse strand, counting down.
TCTGGATCTGTTCATCTCCAATTCCAGTTACCTCCCACCATTCATTAAAGCTTTCTCTAGTCTCACTTTTGTACAGCATATTGTAACTAAAGGAATTTGCAAAAAAAAATCACCTAATTTTATGGTAATTTGTACTGTGTAAATTGAACTGGGAGAGGTAATGTGATATAATGAGTAGAGAGATGGTCTTGAAGTTGGAGAGATCTGGCTCCAAATTCTGCTTTTGATCCATCTTGGCTTTGTGAAACTAAACAAATCACCTAATCTCTCAGTGTCCCAGCAAATTCTTTAAGACTAAGCAGATGCCAATTCACACTGGCATAAGGAGTTTTCTATTGAGAAAGCCTCGTAATAATCAATTCCCTGTTCTGGTCCCCCCCCCAAAAAAAAAAATTACAACCACATCTGACACTCCGCCAAAAAAAAAAAAAAAAAAAAAAGGAAAGAGAAAAAAGAACTGGATACTCAATGCATGATGGCAACTCTTTTTTTCATCTCCTATTAATTCCATATCACATTGGCTAATTAAAAAAACTTAATTTCTCCTCACCTACTCTCCAATTTTACCTCCACATCTGTCAATTGGAAAAGGCTATATATCATTTGCTGAGAGTTTGAGAATTCTTTATTTAATTTCCTTCTACTCTTCTACTTCCACATTAAAAACATATGTTAGTTGAGTTAAATAAATATTACATTAATAATATTTAATAATTAACAACAATAATAAATATTAATAGAGTTTAAAATATTAAATATTTTTCTCTATGTTTAATAAAGAATCCTAATCTTCCTTACTCCTATAAGGCCCCTTTGTTAAGTCTTCCTGAATTACCCCAACAATTAATACTGTCTTCTTCTTAATATTTTCTAATGTTTTATATCTATGTATGCCTTCTATCCCTTCATTGAATGTAATCTCCTTATGGGCAAGCCTTATATATTCTGCCCCCTCCCAAATTATCTTGTATTGATCATATACACACAGGTATACATAAACACTGAGAGGATCATGAAGATAAAGCTGTAAATTAGCTTTTATTTGTTCAGCAATGAATTAATTCATTTCTCTGTCCTTAAAGAGTGCCTCACCCAGAATGAGGTATTGAAGTAGGTATCTGAGAAGCAAAGGCAAAAATAAAAGTCTCTGTCCTCAAGGAGCTTGCATTCTATATTGTTTGTTGTGCCAGCAATATTCCCCCTAAGCCAGGAATATAGATACCCTGGTAACTTATCAGCCTCAGGGACTTCCCAAGCTGATCATGACAGCCCCCAAGACATCTTCCTCCCATAACAAATAAACTGCTCTTTTGGGATCTTTCCCTGTTGTTCCCCTTTTAGTTCCTTTCTAGGGACCTGTGAGGAAACTTCCTTGACTAAAGTCCACAGCATGACTCCGAATTGCTGCCTTGGGCAGTTGGAGAAAGCTCTCTCTGTCCAGTCTACAAGCATTTATGATTTAGCAATATGCCAGTTGACTGATAAGGTGCTACACAAGTTTTCCCATTTCTTCATCTTTAATGGATTTATTTTCCTCATTTTTGACCAATTGCTCCTTGGCCTGATCTGTGATAGAGCTTTTAGCTCTCTCCATGCACCCCACCCCTACCATGCCATGATAAGATAGATGAAAATCAAAAGAATGAGGAGGGGAAAAGCAGCAGTTAAACATTTGTTTAATTTTACTATGAAACAAGGAAATTAATGAATGAAAAACCCTGTGGAAACAGGCTCATCTTTAACACAAATATGACATCTTAGAACAAATTGGAAACAAATTGGCTTCTACCAGATTATTTAACTCACAGAGAGAGAAAACTCAACTTTCATCTATCAAACTTTGCAAAAAAAAAAAATGCCTTTTCCCCAAAATAAAAAAGTTAGTTTACAGAGCAGGTAATCTACTGCAGTGTAATCGTATTTTAACCTTATCAAATATCCCCACATATTTCTTCAACCCACTCAGAAATGGAACATCAGAGATTTAGATTTTATTTGGAAAATTCCTTATTCATCAGACGGAAATACATTCAATTGCACTCTAGGAATTCAATTTAAAACTAATTTATCTTACATTAATGTTTAAATTCATGAGATTCCACACAAAGTCATTCTTGTAGTGTAATAAATTCAGAGTCAATATGATAATTATTAAAACAGAAATGAGACTGAAAAATAAATCACATGCTCTTAGGGTAAGTCCTTCCTTTCATGAGGCTTACTGTTGGGTTGCCAAAAAAAGAAAAAAAGAAAAAAAAAAAACCAAGGAGAGAGGAGAGGGAAGCAGTAAACGAAAGTTGAATCAGTTTCATAAAGTGAACTATAGTGAACTCCATTTTCCACTCTACATTCTGGAATCCCCTAAGAAAGCATCCCCCTCCCCTCAGACATACCCACATACCCCAGCTTGTTACAGATTTCATTTAAATGTAATTAATCTCTCTGTTATAATGAATTCCCTTTTTCCTTCCCTCTCCCACCATTTTCTTTTATTATGCTATTGAATGAGGACTAACATTTTTATCAGTGGTACAGTGAATAAGTGCCTACAGACGCTGAAATGATATTCCTAGTTATACAGAGTCTAGACATGAAGAAAGTGAAAATGAACCTTAAAACACTCTAGAGGTGAAAATATCTATACTTGAATGATAAATCAACTTTTTTTTTCATAAGTAAGCTTATAACTCTCTTTATTTTCCAATCCTCTTTTCTGCTGGAAGATATGGATCTCTACCTTTTGACTATAATTAATTTTTCTCTCAGTTCCCACCTCCATTCCCCATTGATTCTTTCTACATCTTTTCTTAGTGTCTCTTGACTTTCCAATTTAAACTTGTTTTAAAATTTGTTATTTAATAAAAGATAAAGACAAAAGTAAGGAATGGCAATGGATAGTAACTATAATGGTGAGTTAAAGGGAGTCCAAAGGAATTTATGTGATTTTTATAGAAACTTTTGAGTCAATATTGTGTCTCTAAATCTGGGCAACTTTGTCACGTACAATTTATTATTAAAGAAAAAAAGAAAAATTCTACTTACCTTTCAATGAAAAGTAATATAATCTTTAAGCATAGGAAATGATGGTACTTCATTATAGAAATATAATCTCTTGGACTAACATGCTACTGAAGTAAATAGTTGCCAGATAATGAGTAGTACACAATCCACATCTCTATCCCTACACACATTGATCTCTCATTCTAGCTATTGTATTAGTTTTAAAAGAAATTCTAATGTTTATGTTCTATTATGACTCAAAGTACATGACAAAGAATTAAACTACATTTAACTTAATTTCATTCCTTTCTAAAAATCACAAAATGACTTTTAAATATCATTTTAAAAAACCTTAGAATCCAATAAGAGAAAAAATAAACTACAAGTTGGAAAATGATGAAATACATAGGGCAAGTCCAAGACAATGGCCTGAAACATTTAAAGAGAGAGATTCATATTTGAATTAGGTGACCAGAGAAAACATCATGGAGGTGATAGCATCTCAGCTGCAGAACTACAACAAAAAATAAAGAGCAGAGATGGAGTGAGAGTGTGAATTCCTAGCATGGAGGAAGGAGGAGTGCACAAAGACAAAACAAATGCCCACAGAGAAAGTCCAGTGAAATAAAGATGAAAGGGTAAATTGATGTCAGATTGTAGAGAGCCTTGAATGCCAGGAAAAAAGGAGTTTAAATGTATTTTGATGGGCAATGATCGGAGGACATTGAAAATTTCTAAGCAAAGGAGTAATATGAATAGATCTGTATGTGAAGATTACTTTGCAGTGACATTAAGAATGGAGTAGAAAGAAGATTGCAATGGATTATCAAGCTAATGTATGGTGTGAAGCTGAAGTTAAAAATTGTAGACTATCTAAGGTTTCTAGAAGATTCAAATTTAGAAAATAAAAATAAGGAAAATGTTAGCCTGAAAGAGTAGTAAGGAAAGATATTTCTCTTTGTTTCTGTTTCTGTGTTTGCATCTGTCTCTCTCTCTGCCTCTGTCTTTTTCTCTGTCATTTGTAGGAAGACAGGAGAGGTTAATAATGAGAACAGAGGTTGATACCTGGGGTAAATTACCAAAGAAAGCAAGAAGGGATGGAAATGGGATCAGTCGGATCTTTTTGAAGGAAGAATATTGGATGATTTCAGAATGCCCTAAATTAGAGAAAAATAATAATGATTATAATAGCATCTACTTTATAGAATCAACTGAAAAATTAATTTAAAATGTGATGATGATAACATTTGAGGGAGTGAGGAAGTACTGTTTAGGTCATGGGCATGATACAAATTCGTTGGGCAATTCCTACCTGTTTAGGAAAAAATAATAATAAAGATAAATAAAGTAAATCTTAGAAAATTTTATCATGATCTTCAGCTGTGAATGTTGCAATATCATCTGTACCTGAGAAAGTGAGGGTCAGCCAAACAAGAAATGTATACATTGCTTCCAAAAATGGGTATAATACAAAAGTTGGGGGTGGTGGAGTGAGTAAAGTTGCTTTCTCTCAACTGGAGAAATGTCTATATGAATATTTTGAACCCCCTAGCTAATTATTTAATGTGCTTTAGAATAAGTTAAGCCATGTGCTTTAAAATTTCCATAGCATCTTAATCACCTGCTTGCAGACAGAACACAATGCAGTTTATAGGGAGCATAGCTTTCTCCTTCCTTTCAAAGCCAGGAATTCTATTTCTGTCATGAATTCATCTCCCAAAGAGATGAATATACTTTTTAGTGGTGAACCCAACTTAATAAATAAGTAGGAGTTTCTGAGGGGAACAACACAGTTGGATTTGTCTTGAAAAGAGCAATTGCAGACATATGTCATATGTCATTATGGGAGAGCTGGCGACAGTATTATTCATTATGTGGTTTCAGAATGCCCTAAATTAGAGAATAAGATTATTGGAAGTGGATGATTTCCCCAGATTACTACTTAATCGTGACTAAAGGGCCCACATTACTCATATTTACAATGAAAATAGTGCCAAAACCCAGCAGTAGTTGACTGGAATGAAATGTGGAGCCTTTTGGGTATGAGCTTGAGATGCTGCTTAATTATGTGTCTCTTGCTTGGTGTAAATGTCCTGGGGTCTCTGAGGTTGGGGCATTTGCAGCATTGGCAAATGAATGGAACAGTCCCAAATTATTTACTTCTTTGCCTTTTTTCTCCCTTTGCAATCTTATATGCATACCACAATAGGCTCATAGGGCCATAGATTTAAACCTGCAATAATTATCTTCTCAACTAAAAAGAAAGCTTCACATTCACCATCCTATACCACAAGAAAGTATGTTTGTGATGGCAGCTTTCTGGAATCCATTTTTTGTTTTGTTTTGTTTTGCTCTGCTATCTCACAGTATTTAAAGTTGGATGGTTCAAAAGTAAAACTTCTTAACTCATTATGATTCTCTTTACTGAACTCACATTTCATTTCAGAAATCATATAATGTAGTTAGTTGTATGATCATAAAATAGAGCTCCATAGGATTTCAGAGATTATCTAGTTCAACCTTTTGCAGAGCTGAAATATGAATCCCAGTCCTCTAAATCTGAATCCAAGACTCTTTCCACTGTAGTCCGCTGCATCAGAGGCCCTGACTCCAACTTACATGTCTGACCTTGTTTCCCTTTGTGCATTATTTGGTTCAGTCAAACTGACTTTCTTGCTATTCTTCAAATATAATAACTCAGCTTCCATCTCTGATTTTTTATTTGCCATCTGCTCTGCATATAGTATATTTTCTCATGGACTGTATTCCACTCTGCCACTTTTAGTCCTTACATCCCTTGAGAACTCAGTTTCCTTCAAGGTTCCACCTCCCACATACAGCCTTTTCCTGTCTCTCATTGCTAATGACTCCCTGTGCCTCCAATAAATCATTGTATGTATGTATGTATGTATATATATACATATTGTATATATATTTTTAAAGTGTGTATTATATCCACCAAAAAAGTAAACTCTTTGAAGGCTTGAACTATTTCATTTGTATGAAATATATATTTCATATATATATATCCTATCTATATATACTGTATATTTATTTCAGTATGAATACTTGTAGTGATCATGAGTTTGGTTCTCAGTGAGCAACTTCTCTTAAATGAATGAATGAATACTTGAGAGAAAGGAAGAGGGAAAGGAATAGAAGGAAAGGAAGGAGGGTTGAAGAGGAGGAGAGATAAGGGGAAGGAGGGAGGGAGAAGACATAAGAAGAAAAAGAAGAAAGTTGTAGTGAGAGAAAGAATGGAGATTAATTATTAAATGCTTTCTGTGTTCCAGGCACTTATGCTACTGAGTTGAGGACACATATACAAACAAGGCAGACCCCACACATAAGGATTTTTTATTTTAATGAGAATAGACAAAAGGAAACTGGCAAAAGGAAAAGGTGGCTGATTACAAAGATAAAACATTCTGCCCTTTCAAGACAAATCATAACTGAACACGGCGCAACAGATGAATCTCAACCCGAGGCAGAGTAAGCTGAGATAATCTGTGGGAACTATGGAAAAGCAGCACTTACTGAAATTTAGAATTCATATTTTAGAGTTCTTCTACTAAAGCCATCTTCCAATGTCCATCGTGGCATGGATGTGCTTTGATTTATAAAATACTGTGCCAGTAGAATATAGTCTCTGGCAAGTCCCACTAAGTTGGAAAGGTTTCAAGTATGGATTCAACTCAGTAGATTCCTCATCTAAGAATTGGCTTTTAATCAGTTTGGTTATAAGGTGATGAATTTTGAAGACTGCCTACCAATTCATAGTCAGGTTGTGATCTTTGTTAGTAGAGGGAGTCATTTAGTTAAGGAACATTTATTAAGTACTTAGCTAATTGTAAGGCACTGTTGTAGTACAAAGAAAGATGAAAATAGCTTCGTGGCCTTTAAGGAGTTCATATTCTAATGGGAGAGACAGTATTCAAATAAATAGCGTATATATTTTTCATCTGTAATCTTTCTTTCTGTTTCTCTCTCCCCCCTCCCCTCTGTCTCTCTCTCTATATATGTATAAATATATATACAATATACATATGCACATAAATATATATGCACAGGCATTATCATACATACATGTACAACAATGTAGTGCTTTATCCTTACAATATGTATGTGTAAATAGCTAAATATGTACATATTGTCTCTGCCCTCAGAATGTGAGCTCCTTAAAGGCAAGAACTCTGAGTTTTGTTTTGTTTGTTTGTTTGTTTGGGTTTTTTTGCCTTTCTTTTTAAGTAGCAGAGTACCTTGCAAATATATTCTCTCAGATATACACATAGTTATACACATGTATTACATGCACATGCATGTGTGAATATATATCAGTGTGAATGAGAGATAGTCTCAGAGGGGAGACAGTTGCCTTAAGGGGGACCACCAGAAGAGGTTTCTCACAAAAAGGTTGATTTTGAACTGAGTCTTCAAGGAAGCCAAGGTGAAAGAGGAAGAGTATTCCAAGCATAGAGGACAACTAGTGAAAAGATACAGAAAAGAGAGATGTGATGTTACCTGTGAGAACAGCCAACAGGCCTACTTGATTGTTGAATATGTAAAGGAGATTACAATATGGGAACTAGAAAGGTAGGAAAAGACCAGATTATGAATGAAGAACTTTAAAAGTTCAATAGAAGAGTTTCTATTTGGTCCTGGATCTATTATGAAGGCATTTGAATTTATCTTTTCTCCTTTTCCTTTTCCTTTTCCTTTTTTTTTTCTTTCTATGAGACATTTGAGACTAAGAGACTTGCCCAGGTTCAGACCAATAGTGTTAACTGTCTGAGGACAAATTTGAATTTCGGTCATCCTGCAAGGTTAGTGCTCTGTCCTCTGTACCATCTACCCCTCCACTTGAATTTATCACAGTACTGATATAATCAGACTTTTGCTCTTGCAAGGTTACTCCTGATTTAAGTATTCATTTTTGGTCTAGACAGCCAAAATATATAATAAAAGGTTCATGTTCCAATGGGAATTCTGATGTCTGGATGAAAGCAAAGAATCCTCTGAATTCAATACATTTATTAGAGCTCCTTTTCAACTCTTTTCTCCTCATTTCAATTTTTAATTTTTAATTTTGTATTGTTAGGTAGCAGTGGAGGAACTTTGGAAATGGTCAAAGACTGTTATGCTTACTGGACGTCAGTTCTTTGAGTATGATAGTCTGAACAAAGATTCTTAGTATGAAAGTCTTTCGTACTGTCTTATTCCATCCAACCTTGAAGACAGAAGAGCAGCATAAGATAGATATAAAATGTGGACAATCATAGTTTATCACTTACTGAATTTTTTTTTGTTATTATCGTTGACACATGGTACTCAGATTGCCACAAAGCTTTTATGAACTTTGAATTATCTTTACTGTTGTATCAATGAATTTATATTAATATCCTCTTTTATATTCAGTTCTCTTTGGGTTAAACAGTACACAACTGCTACATGCTGGCTAACATTAAATATGTGGTTGGTGTTCAAGTGGTGACCTAATTCAGGCAAGCTAATGGAATGGAGTTTCAATATTGACCACCAAGACAATATTACCACAAACAACAGAATCTACCAGCCCCACATTTGCCTTCAGTAAAATGTACTACCAATAATCACCAATTATCTTCCACAATCAATGCTGAGATGGAACAGTGGGCATCCACTGATTTTGTTGGCACAAAGAGTGGGCAAAATGGGGGGAGCAGCCTGAAAAGGAGGCAGGATTTTGTTTAAGAAAACCTGGTTTCATATGGGATCTGCCACTAATTACCTAGGATAATTCAATACCCTTCCACCCAGTTTCTCACCTGTGAAATGTGAGTGTGATTCAGATGATCTCTTGGGTTCCTTCCACATTAAAATGTTTACTGTTAGGGTCCTGTTAAATAAAGCCTAAAATGATAGATTTGAGAAAGGTTATGAAATGCCAGACTAAGAAGGTTTTCTTTCAATGCATGGGCAGTGAGGAGCTTCTGAGGGTTTCTAAACATGGGAGTAGTATGGTGAGACCTGTGCACTATGGTGATTGTTGACATGTAAAGAAAGAATTGAAGAGGAGAAGAGATCAGGAAAACCAGTTAGCAAACTGTTACAGTAGTACAGGAAAGAAGTGATGGGGGGGTTGACCTTGTACAAAAGAGTCCTTCTAAATGCTACAGAGCTGTTTAGGAAGGAACACAGCCTTTCTACCCTGGACTGTGATATAACTCCTCTAATCATTACTGAGATTTTTTGCTCTTTAAAGAAAAAGTCTCATAAAAAGGAATTCTTGGGTCTTTATCTGAATATATTTTGCAAATAACTAGCTAGTTATAACTAGCATTTTCGGGACTCAATTAGTTTACATAAAGAATGATATGGGAGTGAAATTGCATATTTTTTTAAAAAGGCAAAAAAAAAAAACTACAACAACAAAATCCAAGATTTTAAACTCTTGTCACACTCGTTAATGGACTCATTATTTAGTTTATTTACTTAGCCCCACTGAGAGGCAATTTGATATTTGCACTATTATCCACCTTATCTGGGAGCTTCTAGACTTTGGGGTCTCTAAATAGTAAAACAATCAAATAAAACAATCCCCAAATGGATCATCATGCCCAACTGCAAATAAGTTGTAGCATCCTATGGGAGACACCATACACACACACACACACACACACACACACACACACACACACACTCATCCTTCTAGAATAAATGTGAATAGAAAAATCATCTGTTGTGTTTAGAAATATTAACATAAGCAGGAAATGTAATACATGCTTATAGCTCTATAGCTAGCTAGCTAGACAGAGAGACAGAAAGAATGACAAGGTATCCCAAAAGTCTTAGTGCAAATTTTTATTAGATATAACTATAGAGATATGGATTTCTAAATGTAAATAAAAATATACATTTTAAAATATGAATATAGTTCTGGTGTTTTCTAATATAGCTTGAATCCTGTGGGGGGGGGGAATGATCTTTGTAGGGAACAAAACAAAGCAAAGTAGTCCTTAGCAGTCTCTATTGCATTATTTGTTTCCTTTCCTTTCCTTTAAAATGGACATAAATATTTACAATTTTTTTAATGGCCCAGCATGATACTTCTAGTGGTGGAATACTCTTTCCTACACAAATGAAAAATGAAGTTTTAATTTAAAATAAAAGAGTTACTTGTGGACACTTCAGGGTTGAGTGACTTGCTCAAAGTCACACAGCTCTCTGTTCAGTCACTTATCACCATTTAAAGAGTAGCCTGAGGCAGAGATAATAAGGAATTTGCAGACTGTTCACCTAGCTGGTTGTCTTTAAAAGCAGAATTTGATCCCAGGTATTCCCGATTCTCAGGATGGCCATCCAAGCACTATACCAGAATGCATTTCACTTCCCTGCATTGTATACATTTAAAGTCTATGTCATAACGCTATAGAAAGAATCAGAGTTTCAAAATCCACTCAGTTTTCTTAGATTTATCAAATTATGAATCACAAATGTCACGTGTGCCTAGCATATACAAGCTCACAAAGTGTTCGCTTACTGAATATCTTGGAAGACAGCTTGGCCTTTTTTTTTCCCCCAAAGAAGAAAACAAAGGAGGAATATCCATCATTTTTTAACATAGCTGCTTTAGTCATAAGATGATCACACTCCCTGCCACCATTAACCCCATTGACTCCACCACAGCAGAAAGACTGATGTTGCGTTTCTCAGCTTCCATCACCACTGAAACATTGACAGACTCAATAAACGCCCTGAAACTTAACATGCCTCTGCTGTCTGCTGAACAGCTCTGGGCACAAATAGCTTTCTTTTATTATGGACAGAAAGGCCAAGTGAAATTTTAATCAGACAGACAAGGAGGGTTTCAGAGAACACTGAAATGCCAGCCCTGGTGGTATTTCCACAGTATTGAATTTGTCTTTACCCAGTTTTGTAGCAGCTTCAATTAGCTGGAAGACACACAAGCTGTGTTGTTTGGGATTTTTAAAATGCTTTTTTTAAAACTCTCCCCTGTTTTTAATTAAGCTGCTGCTCACTGGCATGTTATAAAGCTCGGGATCCTTCTTGTAACATACAAACTATCTTAGCAAGAATCAAAGCATTCAGCTGCTTGGCCCGAAGAGTTGGTATGTTCTCACCCTCTGACAAGCTGCTTCTATCGGAGCAATTTTTTTGGTTATGTTTTATTTTGTAAACTAGTAGGACTTCACATTGAATCGTTAACCCTTTGATTGAACACTTGCTGCCATAAAATCATCAATGACAATGTAGTCCTCTCATTTTATAGATGAGAAAACTGAGATCCAGAAAGATTAATTTACTTTCCTAAAATTGCACAGGTAGGAAATGTGTGAGATGGGATGTATAGCCAAGTCCTCTGATTCAACAATAAGTGTTTTATCCACTGTACCACAAATAAAGAAATCCAAGAGAGGAAATGATCATCTTTCTCTCTTCCTCTCTCCCTTTCCATCTCCCTTTACCTCTCTGTCTCCCTCTCCCTTCTGCCCTCCCCCTTCTCTCTCTCTCTCTCTCTCTCCTCCTTCCCTCCCCCTTCTCTCTGACTCTCTCCCTCCCTCTCCCTTCTTTCTTTCTCTCTCCCCCCTTTCCTTCTCTCTCTCTTTCTTTTTCTCTCTCTCTTCTTCTTTCCTCCCTTTCTCCCTGCCTTGCCTCCCTTTTTTCCCCCAACTCTTTGTGTGTGTGTGTGTGTGTGTGTGTGTGTGTGTGTGTGTGTGTGTGTGAGATTGGGAGGACGTAGATTATTAGGTAGTTGTTCCTATCATTTTCTGTGGCCACCTTCACTATTTGCCATGAATGAAATGCATAAAAATAGATTTGGTAAAAGATTAGCAATTTGATCATTAAAAAAATCTTTATTTCTATACTTCAAAGATTGCCTGATAATCTAGCCATCTTAGAAACTATAGAAACTCGTTTTTGAATAGTAATATTTCAGACAAGTTTTTCATTGAGAAATATAATAATAACCAGCATTTATATAGTGCTTTAAGGTTTTCAAAAGGCTTTACATATATTATTTCATTTTGCTTTCATTTTATTCATCCCAATAACCCTAGGACATAAGTACTATTATCATTTCAATTTTACAGATGAGAAAAAAGAAGCAGCATCAGGGCATGAGACTTTTCCTGGGTTAGGTAGTGCTCAGGAAATGTCTGAGTGTGAATCTGAACCACGTTTTCCTGATTCTAGGACTAGAACTATATGCACTGAGCCACCCAGATGCCCAAATAGTCATAGGTTTCTTTAAAATTAAGTTTGTTGAAGAATTGCACATATTTAACCTATATTGGATTACTTGCTATCTAGGCAAGAGGGAAGAAGGGAGGGAGAAAAATTTGGAACACAAGGTTTTCCAAGGCTAAATGTTGAAAACTATCTTATATTATGTTTTAACATTTCCATGCATACATTATTATTTGTTCCTCACAATAAGCCTATGATGTAGATGCTATAGATGGTATCATACCGATTTTTGACATGAGAACACTGAATTGAGGATTGTAATCTAGACTCTCCTGATTCTAAAAGCTGCCCTTCTTTAACCATTATAATTATAATTAGTAATGCTCTTACTTTTTGAATCAATTTCAATCAAGTCAGAAACATTAGATAACAGCAAAAAAAAAGATAGTAATTCCTTTGTAATGAAAAAAATATCATCTATATGCTAGTGCGTAAAGGGTAGATGCACTGAGGTCAGACAACTGAGCACTTAAGGCTAATTACCGATTGGACAATATTCTAAAAGCATATGCTTGGCAAATGGCCCTTCCCACTATTCTGTGTTGGCTCAATAATTGGTGTATACAGAGAATGTGGGAGGGACTAGGGGGTGGAGTAAGACTAGCCAGGGTCACTTTTGGGCGGGAGACGAAGAAGGAAGGTCAGGGGGATCCAGCGTCCATCCAATTCAATCCTATCTCTAAAGACCAAGAATAAAAACTAAGGACTTTTGCTTATCCTGACTCTGGCTGATTCTAAGGTATCCAGGGTGCTAATGCAGTCATCACACCAGGGCTTATGCTAAGAATTGTGGTTGTGAAGGAAGGAAAAAGGAAACCATTCTTGTTCTCAAAGAGCTTAGATTCTTTTTTTTTTTAATATTATTTATTTTTAGCATTTTTTAAAAAAAGAATTCAGTTTCAAATTCTTTCCTTGTTCTAACTCTTCCCCACCTACTGAGAAGACAAACAAAATTTATTATACAAGTGAAATGATGCAAAACATTTTTCACATTAACCAAATTATTTAAGAATAAGAAAATTACACTTCAGTTTGTACTCAGAGTTCATCACTTCTCTTGAGGTTGGATAGCAATTTTTATCATGAGTCCTTCTGAGTTGTTTTGGATCTCTCTGTCTATCAGGGTAAAGTCTTTCACAGTTGATCATCATTACAAAATTGCTGTTACTATGTACATTGGTGGGAATGTACACTCTATAAGGGACATACAACACATACACATAGAATATATCCTCATATATGTGTATATTGCTATAGTACATATGACTAGACAGGCTCACTTGTATATATACATGTACACATGTATATATGTGCACACATGTGTGTATATGTGTATACCCATATGCTGTATTGCTGTTCAGTTATATTTGATTCCTCATGACCCCATTTGAAGTTTTCTTGACAAAGATACTTGGGTGGTTAGTCCTTTCCTTTTCCATCTCATTACACAGATGAGGAAACTAAGGCAAACAGGATTAAGAGACTTGTCCAGGGTCACTCATCTAGGAAGTGTTAAAGCTAGGTTTAAACTCAGGAAAATGGGTTTTCCTGAGCTCAAGCCCAGTTCTCTATCCTGTGAGAGCCAATATTTCAGAAGGGTTTTGTAAGAAACTAGGGATTCTAAGAAGCAATAGAGAAGAAAGGGAGTATAGACCAGGAATGGGGGTCAGCCTGTGCAAACCATAGGAACAATCTACAAAAATAGAGGTGGGGAAAAAATCCCACCTGTGAGGAATAAGATCACTGTCTATAGAATGTGTGAAGGGGAGTAATCTTCATATATAATCAGGCTAGAATGATATGCTGAAGGTAGATAAGTGAGGAGGCTTAAATGTCACACTCAGTATTTGATCTTCAAGGTAATAGGGAGCCACTGAAATTTATGAAAAAGATTTTGACTTTGTGGCTTTAACTTAATATAATATGATTCCCACTGCTAAAGAGGCAGCTCTCTACAGTGTGCCACTATATTTTATTATCACCTTTCTTAATTCATCATATTATCATCAACTCTTGTTGAATGATCCTGTAAAGGAAACCCATGACTACATAGGCAGCTAGTGGGATCCACTGTACATTACACTTGGAGCCAGGAATATCTGACTTCAAATCCAGCTGCAGATATTTACTAGCTACTATGTTACTTTAGTAAAGTCATCTAAACTTTTGTCAGTCTCAGTTTCCTCGACTGTTAAATGGAGATGAAAATAATACCCATCTTTAAAGTTGTTATGAAGTCCATATTAAAAATCTAAAAAACCTAAAGTACTTTGTAAACTTAGAAGTGCTATCTAAATCCTAGCAATTATTTTTATATCCATTTAAACAATCCAGGATCAAATTGAGATAAAGATGGTAGAATCAGATTATGTGGTGCTTTTAATTGATATATATGATCAGTTTTCTCATTCTAAGATTTTTGACAGAAATTTCCAAACACAAAAATTGAATTGTAGAATTGGTTTCCTACATCTTGCTAAGTTAATTTTTTTTTTACCCTTCAATATTAATGAGGTAAATTTTACTATGAAGCTCAAGCTTCAGTCTTGATTTTATTCTCTTGATGTTTCCAAAATGGTTTTTGTCACTAATTATTCTTGAATAATAGGGAAAATGTTCCTGATTTAAGTAAGGTAAAGTATCCACCTGCCAGAAGTGTTGAATCTAAATCCTTTCCCTTCTTAGTCTATCCCTACCCGAGAATGGAAACTCCTTGAGTGAAGAATATATTTTTAGTTGTGTCTTTGTATTTCCAGAATCTGTTTTGGCATTACAAGAAACTTAATAAGAGCTTGGTTAATTAAAGTAAACTCTAAAGAACACAAGTCTCAGAGACAGAAGAGATTAGATTCTACTTCCATCTTGTGACACCAGTCGAATCTATGAAGGGAATTCCTTTGTCATTAGGGAAAGAATTTTATCTCCTTAAACCTTAATTTCTCCATTTGTATTATGGGACTATTAATACCAATATTCAAGGTAATTTGGAAACCTTGACATAGAGCTGGCCTGGGTAGATACCAGGGTGAATCCTGCTTTATTTTCCCCTCTGACATAGATTGGCTCTATAGCCCTAAATAAGTGAATTAAAGAGCCCTCCAAGAACTCTAAATTGACCTATACTGGTAGAGGTGTTTTCCTAGTGGGGATCCCCCTTTTACAAATGGATTAGACATAAGCCAACAGCCAATACCAACCACTTAGGATTTTTGAAGAGATAAAATGAAGTAATCTACAGAAGATGCTTTGCAAAGGAATAATAGAAAAAGACTACTTCATTAAAAAAAAAAGTTTTGATTGATTTTTTCCAATTAAAAAATGAATCAGCATAGGTTGGGTGACATTGAAAGCAGTTTTCTACACTCATAGTACCACAATTCTACAAAAAGGTTGGGAGGGCTACCTTGTGGCAATAAGATGGTGATATGGATGGAATGACAAATCAGCTGTCAAACATTAGGTGTATTATTGTGAGCAATTCACTAAATTGTCTGCCTCAGTTTCCTAAACTATAAAATAGGAATGAAATCAGCATCTATGTCCCAGGATTGTTGTGAAGTTCAAATGAGATAATATTTATAGAGTCCTTAGTACGACACCTGATACACAATAGGTGCTGTAAAATGCTAGTTATTGAGTTATCATTATTATATCTCTTCCTTGGTACTCTTCAATATAATTTCAAAGTATTTGGTATCTAAAATTTCATTATTGTTCCTTTCATTTACATTATGTACTTTTTCTGATTCGGATTATAGTTATCCCTTCCATATTGAAACTTTTCCCATTGCAGTTTCACTATATTGTGTGTCAGCATAAGAAATTAAATGGGAATTTGGGGGAAGTTTTGTGAAAGCCACAGATGACATGTGAAGGCCAACAGACAACACAGAAAAAATTTAGAAGCTTAGAAATGCATAAAATATAATTATAGTATTTTGATTTAACATTAATCTTCTTATAGCCTAAACCAAATACTTAGCCTAAATTTTACAATAAAATACTGTACTCACCCTCAAAAGAAAAAAAAGTCAGACTTCTTCTCTGGTATGAAGGGAGGGCCAAAAATGTTTTTATGGATTTTCCAGATTATACCACACCTCTAACTCTTGGTATGTAGATAAGATAACTGAATTTTACTTAGAAATCTTTCCATATTTTTCATCATTTATTACAATATAATCTTATTCCATTATCTTTATGTACCACAATTTGTTTAATTAGTCTGTACCATAATTTGTTAATTTTCAGTTAATGGGCATCTACTTCCAGTTTTTTACTATCACAAAAGATGCTGATTCAAATCTTGTGGTACATATAGGACTTTACTTTTGATTATTTATGGGTCTTAGAGCTATATGCTTACCAAATATCTGTAGGTCAAAGATTATGGATATTTGCATCAATTTTTAGTAAAGATTAATTCCAAAGTGCTTTCTGAATTGACTGAACTAATTCTTTCCTTGACCAAAATTTCATTAGTGTACCTATGTTTCCACAACCCCTTTAACATTAACTATTCTTGTTTTGCTATCTTAGTACATCTAACTCCCATTTATGAAAAATCAATTCATTTTTTTCCTCAAGTGCTCTCCAAAATTTTGCTTCAAGTTTCTATAGTGATTTCCTCACAACAACATGGTAAAGTTAGTGTTACCTTAGCATCATCCCCCCACTTTATAAATGAAAAAAATCAAAATTAAGAGATGAAGTCCTGATTATATGGCTATTAAGAATTGAAGTCAGGATTCCCTACCAAATCACCTAGTTCGACTCTTTTCCCTTTACCACAATTGATTCTCTAGTGATCAGGTCCAATCTCAGTTTGAGCAGTGTCCTCAATTCCTGGGTTTTATAGGAATATCATCACTCATTTCCTAAAAGGGCCTTTAGGCAATCTCTCATTCCATTAACATGAACATAGCACAAGAGGAAATGTACTTCATTTGCACTCAAAGGTTTTAAAACCCTTCCAACTCTTTTTGAGGCCAGTAGGGTAAAATGTTTTGTCCTTTGGGATTCCCATAATATCTTAAATTGTTAAATATGGAAGACAACTTGAGAGATCATCCAGTGCAACTCCATCAGTTTATAACTAAAAAACAGAGGCCTTGAGTGGTGAAAAATGACTTATTCAGGATCCAATAGGTAGTCAGTAACAGAGATAAAAGTTGAGCCCAGGCTCCCCTGACATGTAGTCGAGTGATCTTTTTATTTTTCATCACAAGATTTTCCAGTTTCTTTCTCTTGCTGCACCTCTATCCTTCCAGTAGATCCTCAGGGCTTAGAGAATGCACTGGAGAAGCTTTGGAATTCTACTCCAAATCTATCTTGATTAGCGAGATCTCACGTGTATCAAGTGATCCTGACACCCAGCCTGGACTTTCATCACAACCACATTCTGACTAGCTGCTATACATATCCCAGTACCTGACACATAGTAAGATTTGTTAAATTCTTGTTGATTGTTGACTGGAAGGATATAACTATCTCCTCCATTTTCTCATCTCTTACTGTGGGACTTGTAATAAAATCAATATTACAATTGCTTGTGGAAAGGGTGTGGCCACTGGTTGCCTTCTTATTCCATTCACCATCCCTATGACATCTTAGATCAAGACATCTTTCCTTTATGTGAGTTGCCTTTTCCTATTTAATTGTAAACTTCTTGAATTTATATTTCCAGTGCCTAGCATAGTGCCGGGAATGTAGTAAATGATTAAAAATATTTTTCTTTTCTCATTCATCCATTTGGGGAGGGGGATGGCTTGTTTAACTGCAGTCCAATTGTTCTACAATTTCCTTCTAAGTTGCAATATAAAATGAAAGTGTACGTTATCCTTTGGGCTTATTAAAGTACCTGCTTGCAAGTAAATAAATAAATAAGCAGCAATTCCTACTAAAAGACAAATAACCTAATTTTGTTAGTGAGCCATATTGTAAGGTCAGCCTTATTCTCTCAGATCTTGACTAACATTACCATTCATGAAATTTTATTTGTTATTTGACATCTGTAGGAGCTCAACTGTTTTCTCTATACATGATTCATAGGGGCAAAGGTCTGTGAATGTTTCTGCATCATAGTGGTTTTTCTCACATTGCACAGTCTCTCAGTGCAGCTCTGCTCAGCATCCCTCCAATCCCATACTCCCCCCATCCCAATAGTATTATGGTTTGTTTTCTTTTTTTCTTTTTTTTTGTATGTGTGGGTCTTTTTTCTCTTTCTGATTATAACTCAATTATCTTCATGTATAATGCAGTGGGGTCTCTAGCCTCTCTTCCGCTGAGTTCCAGCATTCTCTCCTGATCAAGACAAGGCTGCTAAGATGGGACTGGTTTCAGGCCATCAGGGCTGGCATCAGAAACAAGGCTTGTTGACTAAGTGCACTGTGACCTGCATGTGCAGCTTACCCCAAGGTGACGGCATTGCTGATGACACAAAACTTGAGGGCAAGGGACCTGTCAATACAGAGATAGTTAAAGCAGTCACAGTGACCCCAAGCAAGCACCAGCATTTTAGGCAGGCTTGTGGATTCCACAATCAATGGAGAAAAACAGAAATCAGCTACAGAAGCAAAAAAGAAGAGGATATTATTTTCATTAAATACGATAGGACAACTTAAAAAAAATTCATGCTTTAAGTAAAACTACCATGTTTTGAGATGTTGTGTAAGAGTAAAGGAAGAAAGTTTGGAAATTCAAAAGTTTGAAGCAGATATCAAATTATGATTCTTGTTCATTTTTAAACTATGCTATTTCTTCCTAATGTGATTTAGGAGAGTAATTCCTGGCTCCAAATGATGTGTTTGGGGTTTAGCACCAAATATGAATTTGTAGGCACCAAGTGTTGGGGTTCAGTCATGTGAAGAATTCACAATGACTATTATCCTCTACAAAAGGTAAGTTTATTTAGGAGAAAAGATTATAGACAAAATGGAGAGATACAATAGACAGAAAGAGTGGTAAATGTGAAATTGAGTTGGGAGATCATGTAGCAAGGAAAGGGGCATAAATAATTAATGATGGAAAAGACAAGTTCCCTTGGAACTCACAATTAACTAGGAGAAAGGGAATACCCCATGAGGTTGGAGAATGCCCTCGACAGGCTAACTCAATAGAGGAGGTTAGCACCCCAAAAGAATTAGTTACCTATAAGAAGAAGAAAGAATAGAGGGATGGTGGGGGGTGAAAGAAAAGATACATGTGACATGGGTGGGGAAGGAGACACCATGAGGCAGAGTGCTGAGGTGGGCTATAACCCAAATGGGGTTCTGCAAAGATGGTGTGACCCATGGACAGTTTTATAGGGGAAATTTAACTTCAGGGATTTGACATAAATCGGATTTCTGACTGGACATAACAAGGCTGGTCTTTAAAGTTAAACTGGTCCCCATCAGTGTTCTTCCCCGCTTGCCTCTGGGAGTAATTCCATCAATACTTTAGTTTTTCTCTGCCAATCCCACCGATACACCTCATCATCCCTTTACTTCTGAACTTCATGATTATTTCAGATATTGAATCCCTAAATAATTAGGACAGTAAGTTCTCGATCCCATTTTTTCATCACACTTTCTTCATCTGTAAAATGGGTTTGATCACAGAATTCCTTAATAAAAGAGCCAGATATTTTGACACTGCATCCTATATTCTCTCTACCAGATTGTGCAGGCTACTCAAAATCATTTCTTCATTCTAAAGAAAACATAATTAGGAAAGCATATTTGCTGCTAGTAAATCAGATAATGTACTAAAGGTTTAGGATTTCTCCGACATTTTAGATTATCTGGCTTTGACTCCCCCTTTTTAATGCAGAACCAGGAATCCTGCTTGATATTCAATTCAACATCTATTATGCAACTAGATGGAGCAGTTCAAATTTATCTTCTTACACCTACTAAAATGGCCCTAAGGTTACTTAACCTGTGCTTCAGTTTACTCATCTATTAAGTGGACATAATAACAGCATTTACCACCCAGAATTAGAAGAATCAAATGTGATAATATTTATAAAACATTTTATAAATCTTAAAGTACTATATCAAAGCTAGCTGATAATATCATTATTGTTCTTGTGGTGATGATTGTGATAATGATAGTTGAAGTGCTTGGGGTTTAACACCAAATGATGAGATTGATGTAGGCACTAAATTTGGGTGTTCTATCATTTGAAGAATTCACAATGGCCATTTCCTTTGCCAAAAGAAAGAGAAGAGGTTACAGACAAAAAGATACTAAGAATGGTAAATATGAAATGGATTTGGAAGAGCAATAAAGATACCAAGAAAAGGGGTTTTTAACAATTAACAATGGAAAAGATAAATTCCCTTATGGAACTCACAATTAATTAGAAGAAAGGAAATATACCAAGAGGAGAAAGTATGCCATTGGCTAGCAGGCTAAATCCATAAGGGATTTAGCACTCTAAAAATGTTAGCTATAAGAAGGAAAAAGACACCATGAGGTAAACACCATGGTGGTCTTAACCCAAAAGGAGTTCAGCAAAGATGGCATGGACCATGGACAGATTTATAGAGGAAATTTAACCTCAGGAGTTTGACATAACTTAGATTTCTGACTGAACATAACAAGGTAGGGCTATCCAAGAGGTAGATGGGACTATAATGTTGAACTGATCTCCATCAGTGCCCTTCCCTGCTTGCCTCAGGGAGTAATCTATCTGTACCTCAATCTTTCTCTGTCAACCTCACCTAGTAACTCATGATCTCATCAATGGTGATGCACCTAATTTTCACAAACCACTGGTTGGACTATTCTTAAAAGTTGGGATTTTTGTTGTTCAGTCTTCATTTTGAAGGAGATAGGTGACATCACAATGTGATGGGTGATATCTTGACTTGATAAAAGGAAGGACAAATATACTGTTTATATTTAAGAAAAGAGAATTTTCAAATATGGTATATTTTTAAAATCTTGTGCTTAGGAAATGCCTGGCTATAAAGTCACGAGACTGCTATCTATCAACTGAAAGTGAAAATCAATCTTGTGAGGATCCCATCTGAGTCCCTCTTTTAACTTGTGTTTTGTATTTGGTAGAAGGAAGGAGAGGAGGTTCTTGGAGCCCAGAGAGCATCTGCTACTATCAAGTTTGTCTCTCCTACCTTTATATATTTATATGTATGGAAGTTATTTAGAGGAGATTATAGCTTTATTATATCATGCATCTAGATAAAAACAAAAATGTGGATGGGAAAATTGGATGTCTTTTCCTTTTTGTTTTAAAATTTGGTATTGAATTTTCAGCTAAATGCTCACAATCTTAATGTTCTTTTGTTTTCTGAAGCCATTAGAACCTTATAAAAGACAGAAAGTGAGAGAACAGGGTTAAATGTCCTATGTTTCTTTGCTTTGTCTTGAATTTCTAGCTTTTTCAAAGATTTCTCAAAATATTCATTTAAGCCTCATAAATAATGTTATGGAATAGTTAGGGTAACTATTATTATTCCCATTTTACTGGTGAAAAAACTAATAAGTAAAGGGTTTTTGCCTTAGCAGAACTAATCAGGCACCAACCTAGGAGAGAAACGTACCTCTTTCCATTCAATCTCTCTTTGTTGGAGGCAGGATCTCTGAAAATGCCAAGAAATAGACAGGAAATATTAAACTGTAGTTAACACTCTGGCTAAGTTTACCTACCAAAAACTGAAGCTAAAAATACTATACACACAGATACACAGTAGAAGTTATGTTTAAAAATTTTAATTAGTCAATAATTGCTTTTTTGCCAGCTATGGGCTAAACACTTTATGGGCTTCTGAGACAAAGCATGAGATAGACTTTTCCCTTAAAAACATATTGTAAGAGAGGAGACAAAACAAATACACAGGGCAAGTTAAATGTCAGCAGAAGAAAGTATGTGACTGTTAAATGTTTTATACAGGCAATTTTTCCTATACAATATCAGAGCCTTAATTCTCTTGTGTATGAGGGGAAAAACTCCCTGAAATAAGTCATCAAATAAGATTCTAGGTCATAGATTTGGAGCCAAAAAAAGATATTGGAAGTTTTTTAGTTCAACTTAAAAAAAAAAAAAACTGAGAGCCAACAAGATTAAATACACTTGCCCAGGATTACAAAGGTAATAAGTAGCAGAGCCAAAATTTTTACCTAGGTCCTCTATCTCCAAACCTAGTGTTTTTTTTTTCTATTGTACCATGACTTCAATGGCTAGCTCCCTTCTCCCGGGATGGTTACAAGATAGTACCAGCGTAATGACACCTCTTCTCATCGTCTCCCTTCCAAGCCCAAAGAACCCTCCTTGTGCTATTATTTTACATTATTGTCCTTAGAATGAGAAACTAGTGCAACAAACTATGATTATATACAATTCCTTACTCTAGGAAAAAAAAACTAAGAACTTTCTTGCACTCATGCAAAGAATGGTAGGGCTTAGCACACAAAGAATGTGACCCTAGGTTAGAAGTTTTGTTCATTTTAAAGGATAATATTCTGTGGGAATTGTTCTTCCAGTTTTTATAAAAACAGCAGTATAACCTAAGTACTACAGTCTCAGCAGAACAGGGAAAAGAATTCTAAAACTGACTCTTGGCCTTTGAAATCTGAACTGAGACAGGTGACAGGGTAAATTTGTATTCCCTAGCCTTACTTAGTTTATTCTCATTCTCAAATTTTGTGATCCCATGATCATCAGGTTCAAGAACCTCTCCACGTGTGAGTGTGCTCTAAAATGTCATCTCCTCATAGTGTAAGGGGAAAAAAGGGATGGCCTAATACAGAAAGGAAGGAATCCAGGTGACGAACAATGGTCAACCTACCATGTCTTCAGACATCTTTGATGATGATTTCTGCCTCCTGAGACTCAGGCTTTGGCCCCTTTGGGATATTAAGGGGCTGTAGAATTATAGGTTGGTGGTTTACAAGGTAGAAAGAAACAGACTCACTACTTCTAGCCGCAGGACAATATGGTTTAACATAATTTGCGGAGGAGATGCCTACTTGGGTGCAGTTCTCACTCTATAAGTATGCTTATTTGTGAGCCTCAGGCAATTTATTGCCATAGTTGAATTTTTCTTTTTTCCCTTGTGGAAAAGAAAGAAGGCTTTGGGATAATGTGTTAGGATTCAGAATGGGAAGGACTTGTTGCCTGACCTCACTTGGAGAAATCACTGTGGGATCATTTCCCCACCACAGATGACTGACTTTGTAATGCAGTTATAAATGATTGGGATGGTAAATGGTTAATGCAGCCAGGGAGTGGATCGTTGTGATTTATACAAATAATTAGCTCTTCCTGGGTAGTGGCCTCTGTGTCTAGGTAGCTTTTATTTTTTTTAGTCAGTCATCTCTGTAATGAGCTATTAGTCTGGAAGCCAGAAAGAAAGAGGGGGTGCAAAGGAAAGACCTCAGACAACCAGTCTTTGTTCCTTCTAGAAAATCATCTCTTATTTGAAGCCAAGCCCATTAATGTTAGAGTTTACATAGCTCCATTGCTCTGTTTTGTAAAAGAAACTCTATATGTAAGAATTCAATTCTTATTTGTTTCATACTCATTTCTTAGATGTATACTAAGCACAGGACACTTTGACATCTCTTAGAGTGTTTATCTTCACAAAATCTATGCTGTCTAAGAAAAGGCATATATCATTACCATTTTATGGAAGGAAAAATAGGGTAATACACTGAGCTGGAAACAGCCTAAGGAGAAGTTACAAAATTCCAACTCTAGAAGAGACCTTATGAAGTTAGTTATCTCATGCATTCTCCTGATTCCAAAATGAACTGGATCCAACCCACTCCTTAGTATCAAATAAATAAAGGACATTCAATAGGGATGAATACTCAAAATAGAATATACTTCATTCTCCATAATATTTCAAAGTAGACTGGATATCCTCACAAGGCCTATATTGAAGGTGAAATCTATTAAGACCTATGGATGAAAAAGCATTTATTAAGTGTTCACTACTTGCAAAGTAAGAAACTGGATTGCATCAGCTAGTGCTGGAACCAGTAGTACCAAGATCAGGCTCTTTGGGCAGCGCTGAATGACAACTAACCCAAGGTCAATAGTCAAGCAGAAAGACTCAGGCAGGGGCTGTACGCATCAGGACCAAGGAGAGCTGCCAAATAAGCTGTTCCTCAGAAACTTTTTTTTAATTGAGCATTTTTATTCTGGGTCTCTTTTCAAAAAAGCAACTTCTAGATTTGTAAGGTTATTTTTGTTGTTGTCGTTGCTGTTGCTGTTGTTGTTTATCCTTTGTTCTCAAAGAGGACCATGACATTAGGGAGGTGATGCTATGACATCCAGGTGAGTTGGGTTTAAGTGAGGAAAAGCTGTGCACAGTTACCTGCCTCACTTCTTTCTCCAATGCCATCTGAGTCTAGTGATAAGATGTAGATCAGGACAACTGGACATGGCCTTGGATGCAAGGAGAGATCTTGATCTTTATTAAGATAAGGTCTTTAACAGGTCTCAGTTTCACTGAGGCAATGTCCAATAATTGATTAAGATTAGGTAAGAAATGAAGCAAAGCATGGTTTCTTTTACCTAATCAAATATGTATGTATAATATATATGTACACATTATACATATGGATATGGATAAATAGATACATTGATATATGGATATATTTAGATGTAGATTTTTCTATCTGGGAGGAGAAGACTGTCAAAAACAGAAACAATTGCTATTTACATTAATGCTGAGCCCATCAGGGCCCAAACAATGACTAAATGGATTGGTCTGGGACCTATTGTTCAGTCAGTGAGAGTTATTAGGATCATTAAAACATGGTCTTAATCAGTGAACCCAAAAATATCTTGGAGATTTCAGCAATTAAAATTTACATTCTTTTGAGCAGAACACTTGCAGATAGGGTATGATATATGTACCTAGAGAAGGGAGGGGAAAGAGAAAGTGATAGAGAGATGAAGATAGAGAAGGAGAAGGAAAAGGAGAGATAGAGGAAGAGGTAAAGGAGAAATAAAGAGAAAGGACAAGGAGAGAGAGAAGGAAAGAAAAAGGAAAGAAAGGAACAATGTTTCCCAAATGGCCAGTTCTAGTTAGAGCCCCAGTGAAGTAGTTTCTACTCTTACTGACAAAGATTGTTATTGTTCTTTGTTCTTGAAGAGGACCATATCATACAACATGACTTGGAATTAAATCATACCCTGCTAGATTTGTAAGGAGACCTGTCTTGAGTAGTTAGTTTTGCTACAATGTGATCATAAACAGGCCTCTTAACCTTTCTGAATTTCAGTTTTCTCAGGTAAGAAGGAAAATAATAATATTTCATCATCTTTTCACAAAAATTTTATGAGGCAGGTGTTTTGTAAACTGTATCATACTACTAGTGATAGTGGCCAAAGGCAGACCTATATTGTCTTCTTTTTCAGCTAAGAAACAAGAAAAAACACAAGGTAAGCACTTCAAAAGACATACCCCAAGAGAAATGGCTTTTCCAGAGTCAGTTTTAGAATTCTCTAAGTCAGAGGTTAGATCAGGCATTCTAGGGAATGGTGACACAAGACCACCTCTTTCCAACAGTTTCTTCATGTCTTGCCATAGAAACAGCCTGTGGCTGGATACCACTGTGGAGCATAGGTACAACCATTCTCTAAATTTAAAAGATACACATAAACACATACACACAAAATGTGGAATTTTTAAGAGGAAGGATCTCTTCATTATAAGTCTCCATCTCTCTCCTAGTTAGATCTCTTATTAATCATCCCAGTTGCGTGGGGTTATGACAACAAGGGCCCTGAAATTGTAGTCGAGGAAACTGTGAAGACCAAGTTAGCATCCTGGATGCCTTAGAATCAGCCGGAGTCAGGATAAGCAAAAGTTCTTGGTCTTTATTCTTGGTCTTTAGGGGTAAAAGTGAATTGGATAGACACAAGCTCTCCACAACCTGGCTTCTCTTTATCTACTGCCAAAGTGACTCTGGCTTGTCTTACTCCACCCCATAATCCTTCCTACAATAATCTGTATACACCAAAAGATGGAGCCAGCACAGAATAGTGGGAAGGGCCATTTTCCAAGCATATGCCAATAGAGTATTGTCCAATCAGTAATTAGCCTTAAGTTAAGTTGTCTGATTCCAGTGCATCAACTCAGAGTTTCAACCCTTTCCAGGAAACAATAGTTGAGGTTTGTTGATTTTCTCTCCCCCAGATGATACTGTATTAAGTTATTGTTATTCTTCTTGTTGTTGTTAAATCATTTCAGTTATCTCTGATACTTTGTGACCCCATTTGGGATTTTCTTGGCAAATATACCAAAATGGCAAACCTCCCATTTCCTTCTCCAATTCATTTCACAGGTAAGGAAACTGAGGCAAACAGGGTTGAATGACTTGCCCAGGGTTACATAGCTAATAAATATTTGAGGTCAAATTTGAAGTCAGGTCTTCATGGTTCCAGGCCCAGAGCTCTATCCACTTTGAATGATATTTAGCGAGAAAGAAATAAAATGATGATCACATCTCTCACAGCAATTTAAACATTTTTGTGAGTCTCAAAAGCTTGAATGTGGTCAGAAGCCTCATTTAATAAGCAAAGTGATCATTTCAATAATTTACCACCATGAAGCAATTATAATGATGCATTTGTAAAAAGCCAGGAGCATTCATATTCTGGCAAGGCCAACATTGATCATAATCCATTTTCTGGTTTACAGCACTAAGCAAATTGTTTTATGTTTATATTTTTTTAAAGTGGAGAGCCTAAAATATATTTAACTACATTATAGAAATCTAAGTATACTTAAATTTGCTTCAGTTTACTTCAGCTATAAAGTTGTCAAAGAGACAACTTCATCATCCTTTACTGGAGTTAGCCCCTAGAAGAGATGTAGGCTAGATTTGGTTTCTTCCATTTATTTATTTGTTTACACATTTATTAAATTTTAAGAGTGGTTGTTACTTAAGAAAACATCCCCATCTATCTAGAATAGGCTTTGAAGTTATAGGGTACTATTATTCTAAAATTCTTTAAAGAATCTAAAAGTTTATAGATGATTATTCCTTGCCTTCTCTTCCCTTTTTCCTCTCACTTTTCCCCTTGTGTGAAAAGTTTTCTTTCTGAATCTTCCTTTTCCTGCCTCCCCTCCCCTACTTTCTCCTTCACCCTACTTCTTTCTCACCTTTATCTTTTCAGATCATTTCCCCCTTGCTTTCTTTTCCTGTTTTTCTTTTTTGTTTCCTTGACATTGATTAAAATTTACTAAGTGCCTATTTCTTTTATGAAAAATTCAATATTAGCTGCTGAATAATAAGTTATGATTCTTGGGCTCAAAACACAACTTGATGGGGGAAATGAAATAGACCTATGTATAATTATACTAGAGTGAAGAGTATAATCTCTGTTACCCTCAAAAGGCTATGTAAGATATAAATAATATGTTATGGGAATGCATAGGTAGGAAGAATCACTTTCAACTCTAATAATCAAGAAAATTTTCATATATGGAGTGACATTTTTTGGTGATCTTTGAGGTGTAGGATTTTAACAATAAGAAAGAGTTGGGGGAAAGTGGGTTGTTTCAGCAAAAGAATGTGAATAAAGATCTACAGACAAGAATCAGTAAGGGGGGAACTTGGAATCTTAGAACTTCCTGGATGATAGAATATACAAAAACAAACAGTGTAGGGTAAGCTTAGATAAGAAACTGGGGCCAGAGGGTAAGAGAGTCTTTAATTCTAGGTTGTAGAGTTTGATTCAAGACTATAAGCATTCTGTCAATCTACCACACATGTATCTAGAATTGTTCTGCAACATTTTGTTTATCGGCTTTCTTGATACTGTCATCCCAATGTAGAAATCAGACCGTATTAAGAAAAAGCTCAAAGGAAGCTAGCTCCTTTACTGAAATGCTGTCTCAAGTGAATGATTGCTAGAACCTAAGACATCACATTATTTTATCAAATCAAAGAATGCACCTCTAACACAAATGGGAGGGGAATAAACACTACTTCTACAGACAGAAAGAGTTAAGCCATTTTTCTATTTACATGGTTTATTTCACAAGTGTCTGACTCATTGGGCATAACCAGCACAGTTAAATTACAAAATTACTATTTGGTCCTTTTTTTATTGACTACAATTCAAGGCTGCTTCAAGCCTCCCAAATTTAATCCCCCTAGCTCTTTGCCAAGAACATTACCTTTTATTTTCAGTGTTAAACTGTGTAAGATACCCCTAAGGCTACATAGGAGCTCACTCTCCATGATAGGAGCTAACCGAGTGTATCAATTGTTCATGATTTCCTATTCTCCTGTAAATTGGGAGAGGCAGGGGGAGCAGTGGCATGCGAATTCTGTTCTGTCAGCACTTTCTCCAGTCTGAGCTCAGGCAGTGCGTGTTTTGGTAATTAATTATAGAATGTTTGCAGCTCTTCATTCTGAGTTACCATTTAGCAACCTGTCAAATTGGGGACTAATGAGCCTATCGCCTGTATTTTGATGCATTTATTTTATTTTAAGCATCAAGATCTTACTCCCCTCACTGCTCTTTGGGTCAGATGAAGTTAAGAGAGGGAACTATTAGCCTTTCCTAGGAAAGAAAAGGCCCCTTCTCTTCTCTTCACATGAAAGCATACCCTGCTCTGCCTGGATCTCCTCAGAGTCCTCCATTGGCATTTTACTTATAAGACACAAATGGAAGTCCATAAGTTAATTGTATTTTTCAGATTTGAAGTGGGAAATGAATCACTGCTAATTGCCCTTGCCAAGGTGGCAGTGCCCAGGATATTTGGAATATGATTTTTCTGTTCATAAACATAAAAGTCAGCTGCTTTAGAGCAGAACAACATTAAAAAAGAGAAAGGGGAATCAGAATCTAATGCTATGAAAGGGTTGGTGTCTATGCTGTCTAAATATGATCCAGTTCAGCTTCACTATTCAGAGTGGAGTACTTGTTGACTTTAGCCATCCTGGTACAGTGGAAAGAACAATGGAATTTTAGATGGAAGAATAGAGGCAGATAGTCAGATTATACCTTTTTTGATGACTTCCTGTATTATCTTGGACATCAATCTACTGAAAACACTTTAAATAAGTATTAGGTATCAGTCACTATGCTAAGAGTAAGGGATAAGTACAAAGGCAAAACTCAAGCAGTCCTTGCCCTTGATGAGCCTACAATGGCAATTTACTTGGCTTCTTTGGGATTGTTTCCTCAACTGTAAAATGAAGGGGTTGGACTGGGTGACCTCAAAGATCCTTTCCATTTCTAAATTTATGATCTTATATTCTTTCCAGTCATCTGTGTTCATAAACTCATAGGTTTTTTTAAATTCTGTTTTCAATTTCTCTCAATCATTTACAAGGCGATAGATTTTGGTTTGATGCATTTTCCAAATGGCAAATACAATCTAGAAGTAGAATAGGTTTCCCACTGAAGGACTTTAGAAAAATATTAGGTGACCACTTTTTGAATATATAATAGAAGAGATTTTTGTTTGTTGAAAAAATACCCTTTGAGTTTCTATGATTTTACCTCTCTATTTCCCTCTTATCTGTTCCATTCTTTCTATTTTCTCTATAATCACCTTGATACAATTTTTCATTATCCTTTTACTGACTTACACTCCCCTAATAGTTTTCTTTTCTCCATTCTCTCTTTCTCTCCTAATCCATTTTACACATCACTGTCAAATCAGTGTTCCTAATTTACAGTCCAAATCATATCTTTCATTTTTCTCAAATGTTTCACCTACCAATTAAATCCAAATTTCTTTGCCAAAATTAAGGACCCTTCACAATTTGATACCACTCTGCCTTTCCAGTTGTATGTAACACAATTGTGCACAATTTTCTCTGTGCCCAAGCTGAAGCATATGATTTATTTACTCTACCTATCCTATCACTTCCTACTCCTAAGTCTTTGCTCATCTTCTTCCTGGAATACGCCCATTCCCAACTTTGTCCTTGACTGCCTATTCTCAAAATAGTATTATAAATCATATCCAAACAAAACATTTAAACAAAGACCAAATGAAGTCACTCTTTCTAAGAACTTGCGATCCATAATTATGAATTAACCCATCCATAGAGATCTAATGCAAATGCTACCTCCTCTAGAAAGCCTTCTTTCTTTCTCCCAAATTAAAGCAATTTTTTTCTTCTCTAACTGGGCAGAAAATTTTGTTTGCACATTTTTTCAGATATCACATTCTGCTTTGAAAAATAATTATATGTCATATCTCCTTGACAGATTATATGTTTCTTGAAAGTAAATACTAAGTTGTATTTGTCTTTGTATTACTCCCAAATAATTAGCACTGTTTTACACATGGTAGGAACTTAATATCAGTTGGAAAAGCATTAAATTTAATTGAGAATGAATTTTTCAAACTAATCTCAATCCCATCCTTAGGAAATTATTTTTTTTTCTATTAATATAGAGCTCATGTAGAAAGGAGCTTGGACTTGCCCCAGAGGCCAGTCTTAAGATCACCGGTTATAAGTTTCAAAAGCATGGTAGGGCTGATGTTTAAAAAAAAAAACTTCATGAAATTTGTGGCTATCTCAAAGTGGAAAGAGTTCCCTCCCCCTCATTGTCTTCAGACAATTGCTACATGATCACTTATGGTGGCTGTCAAACAATAGTGAGATTAGATGACTTCTAAGGTCATTTCCTACACAAGATTCTATAGTCCTATGTCTATATTACCTTATAAGTATTTGTTTTCCATTTCTCAATGAATAAAGGGGGAAAATCCTTATTTATTGTTGAAGTATAATACTTAGAGATTGCTTTTCCTTTCTATAAAAATGTTAAGAGAGACATTATTGTTGGTGAAATGTAATAAAGCAAATTAATAGATTTTTTACAATAATCATTATATAAAAAGAACTTTACAACTGATTGTTCACAGCAGATTTTAGTGCTTCCATTTGTTTATTTTTTTAACATTCTTGTCATTTTTTGAAAAAAAATCCCACCCCCTAAAGATTGGGACACTAATATTTTGTTGATGGAGTTGGAAACTGAGCCAATCATTTTGGAGAGCAATTTGGAACTATGCCCAAAGGGCTATCACATTGTGATTTAACAGTGGAGTTGTATCCCAAAGAGATTATTAAAAACAGAAAGGGACCCACATGTGCAAAAATGTTTGTATCAGCTTTTTTTGTGGTGGCAAAGAACTGGAAATTGAGTGGATGCCTGTGAGTTGGGGAATGGCTGAATGAGTTATTGTATATGAATATTGTAAACAATAAATAGGATGATTTCAGGAAGGCTTGGAGAGACTTATATGAACTGATGCTGAGTGAAGTGAGTAGAACCAAGAGAATATTGTACACAGTAGCAATAAAATTATGTGATTATTATTATGTGATTATACTATGGTAGATGAAGCTCTTTTCAACAGTGAAGTGATTCAGGCCATTTCCAATAAACTTGTGATGGAAAGAGCCATCTGCATC
Organism: Antechinus flavipes; assembly: GCF_016432865.1. NCBI lineage: Eukaryota > Metazoa > Chordata > Mammalia > Dasyuromorphia > Dasyuridae > Antechinus > Antechinus flavipes. The sequence goes on along the minus strand of NC_067398.1, from coordinate 306,403,436 downwards.
CAAAAAAAAAAGGATATGGAGGACTAAATGTAAATCACAACATAGTATTTTTACCTTTGTTATTGCTTGCTTGCTTTTCTTTTTTCATATTTTTCCTTTTTGATCTGATTTTTCTTGTGCAGGATGATAAATGTGAAAATATGTATGTACTATCATAGGTTTTACACTTAGTGTTTATTTTCTTCACAGTTATTTTTCTCCATGATTATAATCATAGGGATTTTTTTGGTCCTATTAATATTTCCTATATATGCTTCCTATATTTCACTCTACCTCCAGTCAGAAATCTTCCCTTGTTTCTCTCATTTCATCAAATCCATCCTTTTTAAAAACATTAATATTTGATTGCTTTTACCCACAGCTTTTCATCCAATTCCTTGTTGATGGGTACTCACTTTGTTTCCAGGTTTTGGGGTTTTTTTGCTACCACAAAGTAACTTTTACTAAGAAAATATGGATAAATCTTTCTTATACATTGTTTTGTATCTTTGACTAAAGGATGTGAATTGTTTAGTTCCTTTTCTTGAATAATTCCAGATAATACCCAGAATCATTGGATCAATTCACAGTTTTTCCAACACCATTTTAGTGTGCATTAATCTAAACCTAATCGTTCTTGTTTTTTCATCTTTTCAAATTTTTTGGGTGAAGCCTCAGCTATTTTAATTTGAATTTCATTTACTAATAGTGATTTTGAGCTTGCTTTCATCTGGATCTTTAAAGTTTTCAGTTCTTTCAAAAGAAAGGATAGAAATTTTTATCATTTCACCATATCTCTTGGGGAATCACTTTTATTGGTATATATTTACACCAATTCCCTATGCATATTCGGTATGAGAATTTTAACAGTGATAAAATTGAGTTTTGATTCTTGACCAAAATGTAAATGCCTTCCTTTATACATTGTCCTCCCTTATTAGAATATAAACTTCTTGATTGCAGAAAATGTATGGCTTATTTGTTTATATTCAGAGTTGATCACAGTATCTGACACATCGTAAATATTCAACAAATGCTTTTTCTCCCTCCCTCCCTCCCTCCTTTCTTTCCTTCCTTCCTTCCTTCCTTCCTTCCTTCCTTCCTTCCTTCCTTCCTTCCTTCCTTCCTTCCTTCCTTCCTTCCTTCCTTCCTTCCTTCCTTCCTTCTTTCCTTCCTTCCTTCCTTCCTTCTTTCCATTTATTCCCCCCTCAAAATATTTTTTCTCTATTTATTAAGTAGGCATTAAACAGATATTTTTGATTGAATTGACTTGACTTAAATTGAATGATGGTCCCAAGTCATGATTTCCCTTTCACTGTGTGGACTGCTTCAGTGTTGAGAAATCACATTGCAGTATTAGACTACACACACCATCCTGTAATCTACAATGCCACTAAACTGGACAAACTTGATTTGGATACCTCTAGTTTCTTCAAGATTTACAGCTAGAGAAACCTATTTGAAAATCCCACTGATACTTGTGGCAAGTTTCCTTGCATTCAACACATCTCTCTCCAGCAAAAATCCCTGTTATATAGGCTTCATTTCCTCCATGCCCAGAAATCCAGAAATACCTTTAACATTGATAACTATTCCCCTTGCCATTGGGAAGGTGTGTATGGGGGTAGAATCTGCAAAAGGAACTATATATGTGTGTGTGTGTATATTTTACACACACACATATGTATATATACATACACATAAACACACACATACATATATGTGTGTGTGTATATATGTGTATATATATATATATGTGTATATATATATATATATATAGAGAGAGAGAGAGAGAGAGAGAGAGAGAGAGAGAGAGAGAGAGAGAATATGAATATGCAATTGAGAGCCTTGAATCAATTGAGAGCTTCAGTGCAGATTAGAAAATTTCTTCTGCAAACTCGGTAAAATCCAGTTAATAGTTTCTGCAGTTTTTATACAGACAAAACTTAAGCTAAACTTACTTTGTGAATTTAAATCTCTGAGTTCCTGCCAGGGTAAAAGTAGTAGCATTCTGAGCAAGAACTTTTTATTGATTTAATTCCCAGGCCATAAGTTCATTAGTATTAGGAATTCCTGGTATGGAAATTCCTTGTACATTGAAGATCTCTGCATCTAGTAAAATGGTCTGGGGGTGGTGTGGGGGAGGGAAGCACACAGCTAGTATAAGACCAAGGAAGGACTTGTAGCAAGGTATGTCTGGTTCTAAGGCTGATTCTCTGTAGTATATAGAAGGGTAATGGGGAGAAGTACATCATTTCAAATCATAAAGTTACAAGCGATCATAGATCCCTTAATTCAACCCCTTAATTTTACAAATAAAGAAATTGATAGTACTAAAGATTGGTGATGAGGCCAAAGTAGTTACATTTAAAATGTATATTGCATGAGCATAAGGATTTTCTTTGCCTTTCTTTGTATCCCCATTACTTATCACAGTGCTTATAAGTGCCTGGTCTCTTACTATTCATTTAGTTAATGACAGGTCAATGTATTCTGGTTCTTAGTTGAATAAAAAAAAAATCCCATAATAAAGAATTATATCATATTATGTACAAATGTTCAAATCTGACTATATAATCTTTCAATTCAAAAATCTTCCATTGCTTTTTACTATATCTTAGATTGCAAAATACTTAGCTATGGAATTAAGATTCTTTGCAATGTGGCTTTCATCTACTTTTTCAAAACATAATTTTTATTCTTTATCTTCAAATGCTCGCTGTTTCTCCCAAACTGAATTGCTAGCCATTCCCCATACAAAATAGTTCATCTCCCACCGCCACATCTTTTTACAGGCTGTCCCTATGTCTGAAATGTGCTACCACATTTCCAGACTCTTAAAATCTGTAACTTCTTGGAATGTCCAGCATAGGTAGCATTTTGTACACTAGATCTTTCTTTATCATTTCTTGTTGTCAATATTCTCACCCTCTTTAAATTACTTTATATGTACATTGCACTGATTTATTCACAAATATGTTATTGCTCCACCTTATCCCTAGTAGAGAAAAAGAAAAAAAGAGTACTTAGTAATGGGAGAGTTATTTTTCAGCTCTAGTTCTCGTTTCGTTTTTCTTTTTTCTTTATATTACTACCACTTAGCATAATGATGTCTACACAGTACACCCGTAATAATATCGTTGTTGAATTGGGTTGACTTAAATTGGCTAGGATTATTCATTTAAGAGCTTGACTTGAATTTGACAAAGGAAAATATATATAAGGAAAAAAATTAGAGAGCATTGCCCTCCATAAATTTTTAATTCACTGTGGTCTGTTACATATAATAGGGATTTCCTCTTCCATCTTCCCCCACAAAATACTTATTACTTGTTTAAATAAATAATTCATTCTTTGCTTGTGTTGTCCTATTATATTTATAATTATCATTACATTTACCATTTTTCAAAGGCTTCTTGCTTTTATGACTTAGATGTTTTTGGTGAGATTGTGTGAGTTTGATTAAAAAATAGAACATTAAACTTGAAAGAGATTTCTTTTTTAGGCTAGCATGGTTAAGTGACTTGCCCAGGGTCACACAGCTAATAAATATCTAAAGGTAAATTTGAATTCCAGTCCATCTGACTCCAGGGCCAGTGTTTTACCTACTGTACTACCTGTCTTTAAAAGAGTGTGTGTGTGTGTGTGTGTGTGTGTGTGTGTGTGTGTGTGTGTGTGTGTTTTCACTAGTGAGTTGTTAAAATCTCTCATCCTAACTAGATTATCTATTAAGTTGTATTACCATGCTATTGAGTAAATAGATTGTTCTCCAAACTAAATTTCTTTCTATATCTTTTCAAAAAGGTAAAATGAGATTAGGAGGACTTGGATTCAAGTCTTCTTTTCTGATACATACTGTCTGATGGGTACAAATTACTTCACCTTTTAATGTTAGAAACTAATTCCCAAGATTTCAAATTTAAAAAAAAAGAGCTTTGAAAAAATATGTGGGAGAAATGAGGACTTAATAAATACTTTTTCAGTCATTTTAATTTAGTTGTAGATCTGTACCAACATCAGTGGGAATATTCTGTTTCAATGGAATCATAAGTCTTTTATAAAAAATTTTTCTTTCAAATTACAGAATTTGAAATCATTTTTTATACTTTGGTAATTTCTCAAAATGCTTTATCAGATCATCAGGGATAATAATAGCTAATGCTTTGTAACTGCTTTAATATGTGCAAATATTTCAAAACAAGAAAAATTTGTGGCATAGATAGTACGGTATTATATCCAATTCATACATGGGAAAATTGGGATTCAGAGTAAATGATTTACTTATGGTCAAAGGAAATATCTTAAATGGGATGCAACTCCAAGTTGTGTATGTGACCCATAGTGACATGATGGAAAGTCCATATATTTAAATTGTTTTATTGATATATCATTTTTTTCTTTTTATTTATTAGTTATGTCAAAAAATCTTAGCCTCAGTACATTCTTATTTTAAAAAATCTAATATAGCAATTATAAGTAACAGTACAAATAACTTCAGTTTTCCTAGTTTATTGTTCATTCTTTGAATATTTTGTTATATATGGAATCTTTCTGTCTTTGATTTGCTTGGTTTATAGTCTCAGAAGTGGGATATCTGGGTCAAAGGGCATGAGCCATTTATTGATTTTTCTCACAGAATTCAAATTGTTTTTCAGAATGATTGGACCAATTCAAATTTTACCAATATTGCATTCATATTCCTGTTTTCTCACAACCCCTCCAAAATTGACTATTTCTGTCTTTTGTCATCTGTGTCAATTTTCTGGGAGTGAGGTGAAACCTCAGCATAGTTTTAATTTGCATTTGCTTTATTCTTAATGATTTGGAGTAATCATTCATATCTTATTTATATTTTGTAATTCTTCTTGGACATTCTTTAACAGAAAGGAAAAGATGTGTGTTTTGACTTCAGTAAATTGAAAAAAAAACATTGATTATTTCATTTGATCGTAATAATGTTACCTTTTGGTGTTAGACTCATTTATTTTTAAAGTCATACCTATATATTATATTCTTCATTAGTTTATACAAATTATTGCAAATTTCTCTGAATTCTTCATTATTTTTTATTCCTTATGGTACAATAATAAGTCATTACATTCATATCACATCTATTCCCCAGTCTATGAATTTTCTCTATCCTGCATTTATTGTTGTTATTTTTACCTTCCAAAAGTACTGACATATATATTCATTTGTAAGGAACCATTTTATCAGTGACCTTTTAAATGTATAAACCTAGTTGTGATCAAAGGATACAAAGTTTAGTAGCTTTTCTCTCTTAATTCTACATTTCCCCCACCAGAATTATTGGATTAATTCATAGCACCAATAGCAATGAATAAATTAGGTTGTCTTTTTTCCTATTGTACCTCCTGCATTGTACAGTGCTACCTCTGGGATGTTTTGATCTATATATTTTTTCTCACTCTCAGTTATTTGTCGTATTTGTAATCAAATTTCTTCATGGAACAAATGAAATTTGTTTATGGGATGAACTCAAGGTTAAGAATCTTATTCTAAACCTATTTTTGCTGCACTATTTTCTAGTTTCTTTAGAATTACAATAGAAATAAAATTGTGCCACCTCAGTGTGTTCTCACGTTCATTAAACATTAAGCTATTTTGTTCTTTTCCTTCTTTGTCTTCCTTATTGTGTCTGTGATATGAGTCTCCTTTCTTTTTTTTAAACCAGTATTGGTTTAGATAATTACTTCTTTGTAATATTTCTTAGCATCCAGTAATGCTAGACTATCTTCATTCCTACTTGTTCCTTATTTGCCTTGAGATGTTTGATCCTCTGTTAGCTCCATTTATGGATTTTTGTTATTTTTGTCTAATTCTATAAAGTAAATCCTTACTAATTGGATTAGCATAGTAATAAATTTGTAGTTTTATTTAGGTTGCATCATGTTTTATTATCTCATATTAATCCATTTCCAGCCATTTACTATCTCTCAAATTTAAGCTGCTTTTATATTTCTACATTTTGTTTTGTAGTTAAATTTATAAAAGTTTTGTTTGTATCCTTGTAAGTTGGCCTCCAGATATTCTCTGCATTTTCTCAATATTGTATATGAAATTTCTCTATTTTTCTTCTGAATTTTGTTGAGAAAATACAGAAACGCTGGTGTATTGTGTGAATTTATTTTGTATCCTGCTTCTTTGCTGAATTTATCATTTATTCCTTTATTGATTCTCAAGGGTTTTCTAAGTAAGCAATCCTATAGTTGCAAACAGAGATTATTTTGCTTTTTTGCTAATGTCCCTTACATTTGTTCTTTTTACCTTATCATTAGAGCAGAGGAACAACCTAGAATAGTAGATAAACCTGATTTCAAGTTCAACTCTTGACACACAGTGGTCTTATGATTTCAGTCTTTCAGTGTTCAGGATACTCACTAAGACAATAAGATATACAACATGTTCCTTAACAGGTTCTATTAATATCACTAAAATTACATATCTTCTTTTTTAAAAAGTAACACCATTTATAACACTATTTAAAAAAAAGAGAAAGTGCATCAATGCTATGTTATTGATTTTGGGGGCATTAGTAAGATTACTGTATTTCTCCATTATCAATAATGCTAGCTCAAAATGGACTTTTTTCAAGTTCTAATCCCCCCCCCGTTTTATTATTTTCCTGTGTATTTTGCTGTATTTTGACGATCATAGCAATAAACTTTAATACTTAATAATGTTCTTGAAAGAAAATATTTTATAAATCATAATGGGCTTTCTAAATGTGATTATTATTACATAAATCATATCACATGATATTAATATCAGGTATAATATAAGCTCCTAGAGAGAAGTTTTTTTGTTTTTGTTTTTGTTTTTATCTTTTACAGATAGCTTAGCTTAATAACTAGAGGATTAGGATTGATGTTAAGAAGACCTAAATTCAAATGCTGCTTCTAACAGAGGAGTTCTTAACCTTTTTAATGTCATGGGCCCAATGTATCAGTCTCTGGGATGATCTCACAAGCAATGAATTGCTGCCTCCCAGATGAAATTTCCTTTAAATTCCTTTAAAATTGCTTTAAAAATGATGCTGATTCTAAATTACTATTTACATGGTTATTTTTACATATTTATTTTATATTATATATATATGTATATATATATAAAACTATTTACATAGTTACTTTTATATATTCAAAAAGGTTCATCATTCACTGTTGTCTAGGTGTAGTTAGATCATGTTATATTTTTAAAGTACTTCTCTGGCTTCAGGTCAGTGTAGAATTTTTTTTCTTTTTTGCACACATCAGTAATAGGTATGCATAAATCTCTTTTCAAAATCAACATATTTTTCAATTTTATTTTATTTTTTAATTTGTGGAGTAAAGCATTTCTGCAACATAGTATTATTTTTAAAAAGACTGTTCATAAAGCTACAAATCAAATATTTACAGCTTGCAATTCCTTTTAGCTATATAACAAAATTATAAAAAATTCTTTTATTTCTTTTTTTCTTCCCTTCTCTAACCCACTCCCTAGAGATAGCTACAATTAGCCACAAATAGGCATATATACACATGTGTATACATGTGTATAATACATGTGTTTATACACACATATTCACATATACATACATATCTATGTATAGATAGGTATATATATATGTATGTAAAATTCTTCTATATGTTTTATTTATCAGTTTTTTCTCTATATGCACATGAATGAAATAAACTATACAAGTTTACAAAGGAAGTAAAAGGTTAGTGAAAATTAAGTTTTTTTTTTTCATTTAATTTCACAGACCCCCTTGATCTAACATTTAATAACTCTGTGACCTTTGGACAAATAATTTATCTGTGTAGCCCTGCAACTTCCTTAGGGAAAAAAAAACGTGCTGTCACAAACCTTTTATATCTATACTGAATGAATGAATCAAGCATTTATTAAACACTTTTCCACATGCAAAGTGTTAGAAATATAAATGTTTGGTTCCTATTCTTGTATAAATTTTCTGTGCTCTTATTTCTATAATGAAATCACAGAATTTTGCTATATTTTTAGAGTATCTCCAGTGCCCAGTCCAGAGTTTTCCATATAGTAAGTCCTTTAAAAATGCAAGCTGAATTGGAACTAACACCTTCTGGCATAGTCTGTTTTCCTAAATGCTTTATACCAACATGTTCTTTTGCTTTTTGATTGATTATGTCCTTGAAGTTTACCTAAACAAGCTCAAACCCACCACTTTCTTTTTTATGATCCTCTGTTGTGATAATAATAATAATAAAAATAAAAATTAGAGAAGGAGAAGGGAAAAGAAGAGGAAAAAAACATTTATGTAGCAACCAACTGTGTGCCAGATGTTGTTTTAGGATCTTTTTTTATTACAAATATGATTTCATTTGGGACTCAACAACCTGAAAAATAGATGCTATTATTATCCTCATTTTACAACTGAGGAAATTGAGGCAAACTGAGATTAGGTGATTTATTAAGGATCACACAGTAGATGTTTGAGATTGAATTTGAAATTGATCTTCCTGATTTCTACTCTATCTCCTATGTACCAACTGCTTCATTAAATAAAATTATTTTGGAAGAATAAGAGAGTATTTAAATTTAAATGTAAAAAGTATTAATTATCACAGAATCTTTGAGATGTGTGGGAAGGAAAAGCAATGCTTCCCAAACCCTAGTTTTGTTTTAAATGTTTTAAAAAATTTAAATATTTCATCTTCCTGTTTAGTCTTTCTATGTATATGTATTTCTCTTTTCATGAAAAAATGTCTTTTTTTTTTTTTTTACCTTTTCTCTGTGCAATACTTTATACCTTCAATTTCTTCTCATTACACTATAATGTTAGAGATATAGAAACTATCTCTCTGAAGCATTCCATTTTGTTGATGGGGTAAATGATGGAATTTAAGTTGGGAACTATTGCATAACAATATGGAAGTGCATCTGTTCTAGTTATGTGATAATAGAAAGCTCTTAATGGACCTACAAATGGAGGAAAGAGCTCCAATCGCTGTCTATCATCCATGTCTATCTTTCATCCACATTCTTCAGTTAAATAAAAAACATGGCCAAAAGATATAAAGCAGAGCTAGCTTTGTTAACAAAACAGAAATTTTTAGATGATGACCTTTGGGACACACAATGATTTTCATGCAAAATGATAGGAAAAAAGAAAGAGACCCTTAGGAATAATTACATTTGTAAAAATTTTTAAAGGTCAGTTTTCCAAAACTTACAAAAGCCTTCTTTTAAGAGTCTGTATTATATTTATCTCTTTAATTCAACAGCTGTTTTTCTCTGAGGTTTTATTTAATGATTCTATCCTAACCAGGAGGAACACTTCCATAGGGAATTCCCCATAAAGCTGTCCAATTTTAGCCTACAGAAGGTTCTAAATGTAAGTAATGTGGGCTAATTCCCTTCTTAAATGTGCAGGGCAGACACTAAGCCCTACTATAACAACAGGCGTAAATATCTCTTCTCATCACAGCAGACCAAAGAGCCCTACTCCCAACTGATAGTGAGGGTCCAATCCACTGGCAGTTACCAGCTACTGCAAGTCAGTCAACAAGCATTTATTAAGTAGTTACTATGAGCCAGGCACTGTGCTCAGTCCTGGGCTTATAAAGAAACACTAATTCCTCTCCAATGCCTTCCCTGACATTTCCCAATTCCTACTACTTTCTCCTATTGAAATCACTTTACATTGATTTCTCTACATTCTTGTGGACTCCTCCTAGTTGAATGTCAGCTTCCTGATAAGCAGGATTGTTCTCTTCTTGATTTTGTTTTTCTAGCACCTTGCCTTGCTCCTTGCATCTAGTAGGCACTTAATACATGTTTGTTGATCCTTGTCTCTAGTAGGCACTTAATATATGTTTGTTGATCCTTGTATCTAGTAGGCACTTAATATATGTTTGTTGATCCTTGTATCTAGTAGGCACTTAATGCATGTTTGTTGATCCTTGTTATCTAGGAGGCACTTAATACATGTTTGTTGATCCTTGTATCTAGTAGGCACTTAATGCATGTTTGTTGAATTGAATTAAGTTGAAAGGGACTTCACCAGACTGTGAATTATGCCCTGAAATGGCTCATAAGGCATTTGACAGCAGAATTTCAATGAAGGGCATATTTGGGACCTGGCTTCAAGTTAGGCAGACAGGAAGTCTTAGTAGAATAGTATTTAAATCTTTGGAAATAGGAGGTAGTATTAGCAATGAAGAACATGTTATTTTTTCGAAAATGCATATATTTTAACACCAGAAAATTCTGCTCTTCTTAGCATATAGGTATAAATATTAATATTAATATTTATTTATTAATTTAGCATATAAGTTACATGTAAAAACAATTTAGATACAAAGCTTGGTTTTAAAACAATACAGAATGAGTGCCACTTTCAAAATTTTACTGTGTTGAACAGATGTCTTGGCTTCATTTTAGGGAACAAAATTACTCTGCTTTTGCTCATGTGCCATATCAGATAAACAAAAATCCAAAATTATAAAACTTTTTTTGAAGGTACAAAGTCAATGTTTACTTTTTTAAAACTTCAAAACAGTCTGCCTTTAAATAGTGGTTCTTATACTATATCTCATAGGAATTTAGATTATTCGTACATTAAAAACCATGGGTACTCACTCAGGTCTTCCTTTATTGTGGGCTTGTAAAAACTGTACCCAAGATCAAAAAAATCTTTGATCTGCTTTGGGTTTATTCAAAACTATAGTTCTAGTCACTATAAAGTATTTCATTTTATGTTACCAGACCAGATCCAATTCAAAGTCAAAGCATTTAATTCAAGAGAATTTTCAGATAAAAAACAGGATGAATCTCTCCTAATCCCATACCCATGGCAGGGGTGAAAGGGTAGGTGAAGGAACAGGACACTTTCCCATGGTACCTATGGAAGAGAGAACAAATGTAATCCAAGCTATTCATGAACCCATGACTATGTCCCATTTAGAACTCTTTCTGCTTTGAAAACTGATATTCTTCCTATATCCCTGAGATGCCAGTTATTTCTTGATGTATTTCTCCACTAAGCGTGATAACTAATGTGTTGTATAATTTTCTCCACTATTCTACTATTTGCTGGTTCTCTGCTGAACTGTTACTATCATCTGTTTGGTTTCCACTCAAAATTAACAGCTATGTAGCCTCTTATTCAAAAAGGAAATTGTGGGTGCTTTTTTTTTTTTTTTTTAAGAAGATATCTTATAACCTAAGATTTGTTTATTTCAGCTTTTTTGTGAGTCAGGCTTATAACTACACCCATCTGATTTAGGAAGAGCCTTAAGTTAAATCTGCATTTTAAATTCCCTCTGATTTCCCCTAGGAAGCAACTCTCTTTTACAAAACTGAATTCTAAATTCAGTACAAATAAATTCTTTTCAATCCTGTCATTTCCCTAGTTTCTAGTTTACTTCCATGAAGATTACAGAGCAAAAATCCTTACACTTTTTGTTTGTGAACCCCTTTATACTCATAAAAAGTGTCAAAAGAGCTTTTGGTTTTGTGGGTTATGCTTATTGATATGTACTATATATGAAATAAAAATGTAAATATATATACTTATAAACAATATATATATCCATGTAAAATAATAATTTGTTACATTTTTATGAACAATAATTATATTCTAAAACAAAAAAATAAGAAGAATGGCATTGTTTTAGATATTTTTGCAAATCTAATGTCTCATAAAAAACAGCTGGGTTCTCAAAGCTTCATCTGTATATATTTTGTTGAAGTAAGTTTTTTTTGTTGTGATACATGAAAGAAATCTGACATCACATTGCTATGTAATTGGACAAGATTGAAGCATTTTAGTAGGTGAATGTCTTAATTCCACTATAAAAATAGTTTTGACTTTAGGGACTCCCTTGAAAAGGTCTCAGGATTCCCAGTGGTCTGTGAATCATACTTTTGAGAACCACTTTCCTAGAGCTACATTTAGTAAAATTTCAGGAAAATCAGAGGAGTTGCTAACTCTCATCCATTATTAAACTATTTATACTCAAATCTCTTCCTTCTGCATAACTTTATTGCTTAGATAGGGCATATATATGGGTGAATTAGAGGTCACTTGCCTCTAAACTGTCTCTAACCATTCTACTTCCTATGAATCCCTTTTGCAAGGTTTCATGAATAATGTAGTCAGGCTTGTATTTCAATTGTTTTGTTGGTTATATGAAGTATAACTTAGGGAATAAGACGGTAGAAAGGAGAGGATGCTTTACTGATTCTTGAAGAAAGCTAAAGATTTTAAAATGCAGGGGAAATAAGGAGTTGCATTTCAAGCACAGAATAGTCTGTCAAGATATAAAGGTGGGAAATGAACCTCTGAGTTCAGGGATCAATAATAATCTAGTTTGGTTCCTAAGGAAAATCCCCAGGACCACATGGATTTACAAACAAACAGTTAATCTCAAAACTATACAAACTATTTGGGGAAAAATTGGTAAAGGAAGAGTCCTACCAAATTCCTTTTATGATGCAAAGTTTTGATAGCTACCTAAACCAGGCAAGCAAAAACAGAAAGGAAAACAAAACAAAACTATAGACCAATTTCCTTAATGAATATCAATTTTAATATTTTAAATAAAACACTAGCAAACAAATTACAGCCATACATCAAGAAGATGTAACCTGGTAGTATTTATTCCAGGAATGTAGGGTTAGTTCAATATTAGAAAAATTATCATATGACTATATCAATAGATGCAGAAAAAGCAATTGACAAAATATAATACTGATTCTCATTAAAAACACTAGAAGACATAGTAATCAATGAAGTCTATCTTAAAATAAGTACTATCAATCTAAAGTGAAGAGCAAGCTTTATTGATAATAAGGATAAACTTAAGGTTCTTCAATAAGATCAGAAATGAAACAAGAATGTTCATTATTACTACTATTATCCAATATTTTTACTGGAAATACTAGCTATAGCATTAAGATAAGAAAAAGAAATTGAAGTAATATAATTAGAAAATGAGGAAACAAAACTATTATTCTTTGCAGGGTATAGTTAGAGAACCCTAAAGAATCAACTAAAAAACTAGTTGAAACAGTCAACAACTTCAGAAAAGTTACAAGATAGAAAATAAATCCATATAAATATCAGCATTCTACATATTACCAATAATAAGTAGCAGCAAGAGATAGAAAAAGAAATTCAATTTAAAATAATGACAGATATTATGTAATACTTGGGAGTCTACCTGGCAAGAGAAACCTAGATACTATATGAACCCAATTATCAGATGATTTTCATTGAAATAAAGATAGGTCTAAACAGTAAGTGAAATATTAATTTCTCATAGAAAGTCCAAGCTAATATACTAAAAATAACCAATTTACCTAAATTAATTTTCTTATATAGTACCATACTAATCAAACTATCAAAGTATTATTTTACAGAGCCAGAAAAAATAGTAATAAAATGATGTAGAAGAACAAAAGGTCAAGAATATCAAATGAATTACTTTTAAAAAGTGTGAAAGAAGATGACCTAGCAATTACAAATTAGAAACTATATTCTAAAGAAGTGTTCACCAAAATAATCTGGTACTAGCTAAGATATAGAATGGTGGATAAGTGGAATAGATTAAGTATACGATAGCTATTAACAAACATAGTATTCTAATATTTAACAAACGCAGACAAACTTTTGGGATAAAAACTCAATATTTAACAAAAATTATTAGGGAAATTGGAAAGCAATTTGGTAGAAAATAGTTATAGATCAATATCTCACAGTATATCAAGATAAGGTCAAAATAGATAAATGATTTAGACATAAATGATTAAACAAATTAATTAGGATTAGCATGTAATATATAGATCTATGGATAAAAGAAGAGTTTATGATCAAATAAGAGCTAGAGGGGACTATGGGAACTGAAATAACACATTTTAATTTCATGAAATTAAAAAGGTTTTGCATAAACAAAACTAATGTAATAAAATTATAAAGAAAAAAATGGAAGAAATTTTATAGAACAAGTTTCTTTTATAAAGGCCTTATTTTTCAAATATATAGGGAACTGAATCAAAATTATAAAACAACATGTCATTCCTCAGTTGATAAATGGTGGGAACAGGCAATAAATAAAAATTATTAATAATTACATAAAATGCCCTAAAGTACTAATGATTAGAGAAATGAAAATTAAAACAATTATAAGACACTATATGTATTAGACTGACTAAAAGAACAGCAAAAGAAAATAACAAATGTTGAAGTTGATATTGAAAAATTGGGTAGAGTTTTGAACTAGTCATTTTAGATAATAATTTGGAGCTTTGTCCAAAGGGCTATCACATTGTGGAAATGCTTTGACCCAGAAATACTACTACTAGGTTTGTATCCCAAAGAGATAAATGAAAAGGAGAAAAAAGATTATTTGTACAAAAATATTTTAGTGTAGCATTCATTGCAGTAACAAAGATTTGGAAATTGAGAGCATCTCTATTAATTGGGGAATGGGTAATACCACAAGTTGTGATATATGAGTATGATGGAATACTATTGTGCTTTAAAAAATTATGAACAGGATGGTCTCAGAAAAAACTGGAAAGACTTAATTGAATTCAGAAAAAGGGAAGTGAATAGACTCAGGAGAATATTGGACAAAGTTAACAGCAATACTGTATGATCAAATGTGAAAGACCTAGTTCCTTTGATCAAAACAATGATCCAAGACAATTCCAGGTAACTCATGCTGAAAAAATGCTGTCTACTTCCAGAGAAAGAACTAATAAATTTTGAATTCAAATTGAGCATTCTTTTTTAATTTTATTTTTGTTGTTTCATATTGTGTTTTCTTTTGTACATAGCTAATATGGAAATATGTTTTGCTTGAATTCACATGTATAATTGATACCAAATTGTTTGCCTTCTTAAGGAAGGGAAGAGTGGGAGGAAGGGAATAAAACTATTTTTTTCTTTTTTTATTTATTGTTATTATAGCTTTTTATTGACAAAATATATGCATGAGTAATGTATACTAACTTTTCCCTTCCTTCCCTCCACCCCCCCTTAGATGGCAGGCAGTCCCAAATATGTTAAATATGTTAAAGTATATGTTAAATACAATGTATGATACCTCAACAACGATACTGTTTGAAGATGTATTCTGATGGAAGTGAATTTCTTCGACAAAGAGAAGGTCTAACTCAGTTTCAATTGATCAGTGAGGGACAGAAGCAGCTACACTCAAAAAAGAACACTGGGAAATGAATGTAAACTGTTTGCATTTTTGTTTTTCTTCCCGGGTTATTTTTACCTTCTGAATCCAATTCTCCCTGTACAATAAGAGAACTGTTTGGTTCTGCACACATATATTGTATCTACTGTGGTATATTTAACATCTATAGGACTGCTTGCCATCTAGGAGAGGGGGTGGAGAGAGGGAGGGGAAAAATCAGAACAGACGTGAGTGTAAGGGATAATGTTGTAAAAAATTACCCTGGCATGGGTTCTGTCAATAAAAAGTTATTACAAAAAATACAATATATGAATACATGTTTATATAGTTATCTTATTGCACAAGAAAAATTAGATTTAGAAAGAAGATAAAAATAACCTGGGAAGAAAAACAAAAATGCAAGCAAACAATAACAAAAAGAGTGTAAATGCTATGTTGTGGTCCACACTCATTTCCCAGTGTTCTTTCACTGGGTGTAGCTGGTTCTGTTCATCACTGATCAATTGGAACCGAATTGGATAAATTCAAGGAGATTCATAAAGATAGAGTGGATTTAGTAGCAAAGACTAAGAAAGGATTCATGAGTCAAAGGAAAGGGTCAAGGTTGAGTAATTGGAAAGATCAGAGATCTAGAAATAGAAAGGATCTGAACAATCATCTAGTCTAACCCATTCATTTTAGAGAACAACAAAAAAAAAATGAAGTCCACTGTGACTACATGAAATGCTCAAAATTAAAGAGACAGAAAGCATCAGAAGCAAAATATGAACTCAGGTCTTCTTCTGATTCCAGAGACATTGTGTTTTTTGTTTTGTTTTGCTACACAAAATTATAGTATTATTGACTCTCTCTCTCTCTCTCTCTCTCTCTCTCTCTCTCTCTCTCTCTCTCTCTCTCACACACACACACACACACACACACACACACACACACACACATATATATGTATATAAATAAAATTTGCTTTGTGCAGATATTCCTACTCCATCAGTCACTCCCTTACCCTTTAAAAAATATGGAGGCGGGGTAGCTAGATGAAGCAGTGGATAGAGTACTGGCCCCAAAGTCAGAAAGACTTGAGTCCAAATCCAGCCTCAGAAACTTAAGACTTCCTAGCTGTGTGACCTTGGGCAAATCACTAACCCCATTACCTCAAAAAAAAAGTTTCAGGAAAGAGAATGATAATAGGCATTATCTCCATAGTTCTGAATGAAGCTAAAGAGAATGTAAACAAGTATATTTCAGAGGGAAGCTATGATTTGGCAAAAACTTAGCCATGCTAGTGTCTCATCTATCATATTTGCAATGCCGAATTTCCGGCCCTTAGAGAATTTTGTTGTTTTTGAGTCATCATCTCAACAGAAGTCTTTCTCTGGTGCCATATCATACTGTAAATGTGATCCTGAGTTTTTGAAGTCTGTGCCAACAGAGCTTAAGCTCTGGCAGGTTTGACCAACCTGGGAAGGTTTGAGTATAAGACTGGTGATGGATTGTAATGACTGTTATATATATATACTAGCTAACTTAAGAGTGGAAAAGTTGAAATAAGGTGGCTAATTTGGGCTATCAAAACAAAAGGGCCAGAGAATAGGTTGCCAAAGATAGAGACAGAAGTTTATTATAAAATGGACGGGATTCTGTTTACAGCAATAAGAGGCTTTTGGTGTAAGAATATCTTCACTGACTTTCATTAGATGACCTTGCCCCATTCTTTACTGAAAAAATTGAGGCCATCCATCATGAATTTCCTATTTTCCCCAGTTCCATTCTAAGCTCTATAGTAGTGATTTCCATTGTATCATTTTCTCTAGTCTCAGAGTAAGAATTGGTTCTTCTTGTCAAAGCTAACCTCTCTACTGTGCCCCTGATCCCATTTTCTCATATCTTTTGCCCAAGCTACCCTCTTCTCTCTCTCTCTTTCTCTCTCTCTCTCTCTCTCTCTCTCTCTCTCTCATTTTGACTTTTTATCCATTTGTTCCTTCATCCCAGCTTCCTAGACATACCCACCACACTTTGAAAAATGTAAATACTTTACCTCAATCCTTTCCTTCAATTTTTGTGGTCTATATCTTTCCACTTTCATAGTTCAAGTCCTAGGAAAAAAGTTGTCTTCACTAATTTCCTTTATTTTCTTATTCTATACTACCAAGATGTTGTTTTAATAGTTTTTTTCAGTGTTATCATTCATCTCTTTATTAATTTTTACAGTTTTTCTCCATCTTCATCTTTTTTTCCCCCTTCTCTGCAGTATTTGTCCTTGTTAACTCTTCTTTCCTTCTTCTCCTTGAATTTTTCTGACTTTGTTCTCTCCTGGTTCTTTTCTTACTTGTCATACTGATCCTACTCAATCTTATTTATAAGATCAACACCTAGGCCACATTCCACTAGTCCATTATGTGTGATTATACTCTGGTGCTCTGTCTCAGCCCTTTTCCTTCTCTTCAAAATGTCAACAATTGCAATAGTTTTCATGGGTTTGATTATAATCATCAAATTTGGGCTGTCCAAAACTGAGTCCTAAATCACCCTTCTTCCTGTCTCATTTCTGTTAAGTTTAATAAATTTATTGCAGTCACCTACCTTTACCAAGTAGGTATCCCCTTGTAGTCTTCATTGTCACTCAAATCCCTTTCCCAACTCCCATATCCAATCGGTTGGCAAAGTCTTTCCCTATAACACCTTATATAATATCCTTCTCTTCATTTTCATCAGAACTACACTAATTTCAGCTCTTTTTACCTCTCATCTGGACTATTGCAAAAGCTTTGTAATCAGTCTCCCTGACCCCAGTCTCATTCCTCTCTAATTGCCCTCCACATAGCTAAGCTACTACATTTAGATTTCTAAGGTCACATCATGTCACTTCCCTGCTTAAAAAGCCTCAGTGGCTCACTCTTGCTTCTAGGATTAAATGACAAACTCCTCTTTTACATTTAAAGCCTTTACCATCTGGTTCCCATTGATCTTTCTAGGCTCATGATACATTATTCCATTTCACACAAGCTATATTCCAATCAAACTGGTTGCATTATTGTTTCTCATACAGGGCATTCCCTCATCTGGTTCTGTGCTTTGGTCGGGATTTTCTCTTCCATACCTGCCAACCCCTCCCTTCTGCTAGCTCCCTTCAAGGACTTACTCAGGTGCCACTTCCCAAGGAAAATATTTTTTCCCTTATCTAACTCTCATTTCTTAGCTTCACACACACACACACACACACACACACACAGAGAGAGAGAGAGAGAGAGAGAGAGAGAGAGAGAGAGAGTACTTTGATACAATAATGAAAATGTAATCCAGGCTCATGGCTTATGTGAATGAAATAGTAAGGACAGGGTACAAGTGATGTTGGGGAGAAGGAATGGACTTAGTAACAATGAATCAGGAAGAGTTTGTGAATCAAAGGAAAGGATTAAAGATTGATAATTGAAAGGAGCATAGGCTCATAGATCTAGAGACAGAAAGTATTTATTTTGTATTTATTAATTTATGTCAGCTGTTCTTCCAGGGCAAGGTAAGCTTCTTGAAGACAGGAAAATTGGATTTTTTTATATCACCCTTAATTTTAATGTCCTTTATTCATTTTATATGCAATTTTGTGTTTATTTACATATTCCTTTTTCCATTTCATCCACATCCCCAGTAGAATATGGTTAAGCTCTTTGAAGTAGGGACTATTTTATTTGTTTAGTTTTATTATAGAAGGAGAGGAGAGGAAACAAGCACTTATTAATTGCCTACTATGTGGCAGACATGATACTGAGAGTCTTACAATTATTATTTCATTCAATGCTTATAATAATCTTAGATGTCATTATTGTAATTATCCCCAATTTACAATAGTGGAAACTATATCCTTCTTAAAATATTCAGGACAGAACTGAACAGAATACTCCATTGCACTATCTAGATTTTTTTTCTGTTTAGGAGATAAGACATGACATAATATTGAAGACTCTGCATCATGTCCTCCCTCCAGCACATGAAGCTAGATATCCCTGGACTGTACACGGGTAACCTAGGCAAATCTATAAGACTGTAAATTACAGGTAAATTGCTGATCTGAATTGATGCCATGTAGAAAATGCTCTATCCCATTAAAAATATTACTTCGGAGAGGGGGAAAAAAAATCTCAGAAATTAGTAGATACATGCCCAGCTAACTTAAAAATGGGAATTTAAGAGCTTAGTGATAATATCCGCAGTAAGTAATTGCTAGTGGATCATATTCTCCTTCCTTTGTATAACTTTGGCACATGGGTTTTAATTTCAGTTTTGACTGTTATACTGTAGCTCCACAAAGCAATAACAAAAATCATAATTTAGATTAGGGGAAACAAAACAAATGATGATGTGAATATTACCATAACTGCAATTTTACAGCACAGTTTAATTATTTGGTTCAGTAATGTTCAATAATTATTTCAACACCAAAATCCCTCCCAATCCCAGCCCCTCAACAAACTAAACAACTGTTTCATTACCAGTAACTAATTTACAAGGTAATTTCAGAATCTCATGACTTCTTGCCTGTCTGAGATTTACAGTCACTAATAAAAGGCCCTAACTGTGAGAGGCGTGAATTAAAACTCATTAAAAAGAGAGTGCAAATTCAGAGTATTGGTTTCCATTTGTGCTTGAAGCCTTCCTGTACTATTGCTTGCATGACTTCAGGGTGTTAAAGAAAAAAAAAAAATAAGGAGGCCAGAGAAAAGTTTGTATGGAGGAAGCTTGTTTGTTCGTTTGTTTTTAAAAGAACCAAGTATTCTCTCATGCTATGTCAGCATAGGAAAATAGCTTAGCAAAACTAAGTCCTTTCTTTAAGCTTATTATTCACATCTTAACTTTGTTTTTCATTCTGGCTAGTTCTCCTTTGCTTCTTTTATTCCCTTTGGACATTTTGGTGGCATTCTAACCAATTTCTCCAGTGCCATTCTCACTGTATCTTTTAAACCACTTTATTTTGATTAATCTCCTGAAATGCCAGGTAGATGATATAGTGAGTGGATAGAATTCTGGGCTTTGAATAAGAAAGATCCGCCTTCATGAGTTCAAATTCAGGCTCAGATATTTACTGGATGCATAACTCTGGGCAAGTCCTTTTCCTGTTTACCTTAATTCTTCATCTGGGATTTGAATCCAGAGTCTCTGGTTCAGAGTCTGCTTTCTTTCTATTATCTCACAATGCCTTGCTTAAAACTCTCTAGTGTCTACAATTCCCAACTTAACAACTAAGGACTTTTCATAATATGTTCTTCACCTGTTTTACTCCCTTTCATAGACTTCCTGTTCCAGCCAACTTTGAATACACAGCCTTGTCAAACATGTCCCAAGTTTTATTAATTCTGTCTTTTTTTTTAATTAAAGCTTTTTAGTTTCAAGAAATAGGCATGGATAATTTTTTTTAACAAACCTTGTGTTCCAATGTTCTCCTCTTCCCCTCACCCCCTCCCCTAGATGGCCAATATATGTTAAACATGGTAAATATATATGTTAAATCCAATATATGTGAACATATTTATACAATTATCTTGCTGCACAAGAAAAATCAAATCAAAAAAGGAATAAAATGAGAAAGAAAAGAAAATACAAGCAAACAACAACAAAAGAAGTGAGAATGCTATGTTATAATCCATATTCAGTCCCCACAGTCCCCTCTCTGGGTGTAGATGGCTCTCTTTATCACAAGATTATTGGAACAGGCCTGAATCATCTCTTTGTTGAAAAGAGCCACATCCATCAGAATTTATCATTGCATAATCTTGTTGTATATCTTAAAATCCAAAAATAGATAAAATCAAGTGAAGTTAGTGTGGAATATAAGCTGATATGCATGCACATATATGTATGCTGTGTTCCATATATGTCATAAAGTTATGTATGTGTAACATGTATTATATATGTTGTGTGTTATATTGTGTTATATGTGGGCAGCTGGATGGTACAGTAAATAGTGTGCCAGGCCTGAAGTCAGAGAGATTCCTCTTCTTGAGTTTAAATCTAGCCTCTAATACTACTAGCTATGTAATTTGCCTCAGTTTCCTCATCTGCAAAATTAATTAGAGAAGAAAATGGCAAATCATTCCATTATCTTTGCAAAGAAAACCCCAAAGGGGGTCATGAAGAACTGGACATGACTGAAATGACTTAACAGCAAAATAAAAATTATATGCATGTGTATGTTTCACATTTGTATATATTTATACATGAAATTATCAATACCTATTTCTTGAAACTAAAAAGATTTAATTTAAAAAAGACAGTATTAGTAAATTTGTACATTTGTATTTTTCCATACAAAGAAAAATATTGAAAGAATGTATAAATCTCAATATAATTTGGAAACATCTTCTAGCATCGTCTGTCATATTGAAAGAAGAGGACTTGGTGAAGATAAAAATTGATGAAGGGCTTCGTCAGTAATTTGGCTAGAGAGCGTCAGAAGATACTTATAAAATTATATCCTTATGATAGTAAACTTTACTCTCAATTATTTAAAGATGTAATACCCTGGGATTTTTGGTTTCCACAAGAGGCTTTGCCAAGTTGGGTAGAGAGTATCTCCCATTGAGATAGCATATGTCAAAGACACATAATTAATGACCTGGTGGGCATTGGCTTGGAGAATGGCTGAATAAGTTATGGTATATGAATGTCATGGAATATTGTTGTTCTATAGGAAATGATCAGCAGGATGATTTCAGAAGGTCTGGAGAGATTTACAAGAACTGATGCTAAGTGAAATGAGCAGAGCCAGGAGATCATTTAATAAAGATTACTTTGTCCTACTAAGCTTTCCTGTTGTGCATAATCTTGATTTTTCTCAGGCTTTATATTTTGTTGTAAAGATTGTAAAAATGTGAGAATTTAATTCTTTGAGAAATATTTGCCTTCTATGGGTTGTTGTTGTTCACTCATTCATTCATTTAACAATTATTAAGTGCCTACTACATGCAACATACTTTGTTTATCTTTGTACTATTAATATGTATATTTTTCTACTATATTAATATTAGAATAGGATGCTGAGACAAACCTGGATTTAGCCTCTTCTATTTATGTAAATAAATGCACAAAATGCAGGTTTAATTTATACATTAATTATCTAGGTCCCAAAGCTTAAGCATTTTAACACCTTTAACTGCCCATTAGGAACATCCTTATGTTTGAAAAATAGTACAAAATCATTAGAAGCATGATTACGCTCTAATTTAGGCCTTTTAGTTATGTAAGTAGAATGCAATTAAAAATGAAGTGTTCACTAGAACTACATATTTCAAATATACTTTCAATTTATCATAGTTTTTATGTGTAACTTGTTCAATTATGGAAGACTTCCTGAAGGCCATTGCAGTTAATTGGATCTATATTGTTTCTGAATTTAAAAAATAATACTTCATGTATATATATAAATATATGTGAGTGAATGTGTGTCTATTTGTATAGGGTTCCTCCCTCTGGAGTCCATGAGTTCTGACTGCATGGTACAGGGATAGTCTCACTCATTTATGTAATAAGGTTTAGCATTTTATACCAAATAATGAGACGCATTATTTGGACCATGAACTGAGTCCAGAACTAAATAGGAGAGGGAGACCAGGATTGATAAAACTAAAAGAAAGATTCATGCTTTTTTTGATTATAATGGCATAGAGCTTTATAGTACAATCTTCAAAGAATTAAATATAGGCCACCCAAAAGATAATATAGTTAAGAGCAAGCTTTAGCTGATATTGGAGATTGGCCAGGCATTCATTAGGAGCAAAAGAAAACCAGTCAACATTCTACATACATGTTCCATCAGTGTCCACTCATCTCCAATTTCCTATTAGTCCTCTTGCATGGAATATCCCATTCATCTTAAACTAACACCTTAAACTCAAAATATCCAAAACTGGACTCATTATTTTTTTTTTCAAATCCTCCCCCACTTCTAACTTTCTGATGAATCTGCTTCCAGTTAGCCATGATCATTCTGGACTCTTCGCTCTTTCACTCTCCATATCCACTGTGTTATTAAATCCTATTTTTTCTCTATATATATGCCCTGTGCTCTCCTCTGACATTGCAATCACTCTGGTGCAAGGCCCTCATCATTTCACTACTGAACTATTGTAATAACCTTTTCATTCTTCTTCCCAATTCAGATCTTTCCCCACTCTAATCCATCCTTAATTCAGCAAATTGATTTTCCTAAAATGCGAGTCTGATCAAACTATCCACCTAGTCAATAAATTCCAGAGGCCCCTTGTTAATGCCATCATAAAATGAAAATCCTCAATTCATTTTTCCATAGCTTCTCCACCTCATAATTTTCCCCCTTCTATCTTTCCATTTTTATGACACTTTATTCCCCTCCATGTACTCTGCTCTCCAATGATACTGAAGTTTTTACTGCTTTTCCTCACACAAGACACTGAATCTCCTAACGCCATGCATTTTCACTGGCTGTCCACCATACCTAGAATATTGTTCATCCCTGTCACTGCCTCCTAGCTTCCCTGGTTTAAGTTTCAGTTAAAGTCAAGCCTTCTTCAAGAAGCCTTTCCCAATTCTCCTTAGTCTTTGTGGCTTCCCTCTGATACTATTCCTCATTTTTATCCTATCTTATTTTTATAAAGTTGCTTGCCTCTTGTCTCTCCCATTAAACCGTAAGCTCCTTGAGAACATGGAGTTGTTTTTGTTTGTTTGTTATTCATTTGTTCTTTGCCTTTCCTTGTATCCTCAGTGTTTATTACAGTGCCTTTCACATAGTAGGCATTTAATAAAAGCTTACTGTGACTGTCTCAATGTCAAGTGTAATGGAGAATAAGTGTTAGATCCAACACCGACAGGCCACAGAACTCAAAAATGCCTCTGAACCAGATTAATGAAATAAATAAAATATATCAAGCAGAGATAGTGTTAATTTTTGTTTTTCTAAGTCAATATGCAGCTGCAGGGAATCTCTTTATATTTAAATATGACTTCACTGGTTTTAAGGACTTTTGCTGGCCTGTTGTGTTTGTGTGTTTGGGGAGGTATAGTTGACATTTGTGAAGAAATTATTAGAGAACATGAAGAAGAAGAGATTTAGTTGGGTCATGATTAATATAGTTGAGACAGGATACCTACAACAAGAAAGTCGTCATTCTTTCAAGCAATAAGACACAGTTTGGGTCCCCTGAAGTACTCTACCTTCTAATCTACCTTCACTTCAATTTATTTTGAGTCCTAGGTATGTGCTGCTACTTAAATTCTTCCCAAGGAAAATTGTGGATCCCAGAAATTATGATATGAACATCTACTTGAACAGTGTGTTCTTCCATAACGTCCCTTCACCTTGGTGGGTATGTGGCATTCAAATCAAAAAAGAATACAGAATGAAAGGGAAACTCATTATCACCCATGACTCCTCACTTCCCTCCCAGCCCCAGCTGCCATTACTTTCTTTTCCAAGCTACCTTATATTTAACTAATAAGTGGTTTACATGCATTTATTAAATTTATATTTATTCTAGCTATATTTTGTATGTTGTTCTTCTTGTATTTTTCATTAGAACATGAGCTTATTGTGAAATAGGGATTGTTTCATTCTTTGTACTTGCATTCCCAGCATCTAACACAGTGTCTGGTACATAGTAAGTGATTAATTAATGCTATATTGGTTGAAATCCAATTAGTGACTACATCTTGGTGTTTCCCTATCTCTCTTATTCACTATCTCTGCCTACATAACTATCCCAGTAAACCACTTTGTCTCCTTTCTCCTGGTTAATAATGGCCTCCTGACTGGTCTCCTTGACTCAAGCTTCTCTCTATCCCAAATCATCCTCAAAACAGCTGCCAAAGCATAGATCTGATCTTGTCACTCTTGTACTCGATAAACAATCTTTTTCTTTTTTTTGGTAGCTTTGAAGACCAAATAGAAACTCCTTTGTTTGACATTTTAGCTTTTCCCAATTTGTCCCCAACCTCCCTTTCCAGCCTCCTCTCTTCCTTCTACATGCAAACCCAACTGCTCATATTACACATGATGCAGGATCTCATTTTAGCACTCTTGCTATGGATGCTCTCTGGGCTGGGAATGTACCGACTTCTAATGTCCTCCCTTTGAAATCCCTGCTTCATGAATCGGCTCAAGTGACACTTTCCAGTAGAATCTTTACTAGTGCTTTCATTCTTCCCCTGATTATTGATACTGTTTTGTTTGGATTTATCTATATACACAAAGATAAGGATTGTCCTTTTATTCCTAATATGTATAGTGTCTGGGACCCAGAAGTGTTTACTAAATGCTTAGTAATTGGTTATATTTCACTCTCAGGAGGCACATCAAGGTAATCAGCAAGAGGAAAAGGCTCAAATCTTTACTATCTAAAAGGGAATTGGGTTAAATGTAACAAAAAAAGACATGAGATCATTTTCCATAAATACTCCAAAGAAGAGCCAGACAGCTCCATCTTAAGTCTTGGGGGTTTAACTCTCCTGGGGGAATAGACAAGATTCTTTGTACCACATCTCTTAATTTAGCCTTCTGGGACTTAAGAGTGACCACATTTGCATAAATGCAGCACTTACAGCAGCTGAAGAAAAAAAAAGAAATATTATTAGAAAGTCAAATACTGATAAATACTGCAAAAACTTACTCATAAAATGGAAATGGTGACAGATACTGGATGAAGAGTCATAGAATGTGGCTGTGATCTTGAGCATGTCACTTATCCTTATAGAGCCTCAGGTTTCTTAATTTATAAAAATAAGATGATATCTAAAGTTGCTCCTTGCTCTAAATTTAAATATTATAATAAAAGGGGGGAAAAGGACTTGTTTCAAAAAAAAAAAGACTTAACTCTGACAAATTGGGAGAGGGAAAGAAATGTAAACAGCTGGGCTTTTATTTTTCCTTTTTTTCCTCTTAGATTAACTTTGACAGTAAGCTTCCCAGTTTCCTAATACTACCATATTTCCCATTAAGTTGTAAGTTTGTGATATTATCAAAGAAAGAGGGTATGCTACATCCCATACATACAAATCAGCATTTGTACGTTTTGACAAAACATAAAAGAACTCCATCTCTTAAAAGTGACCAAAAGATGAATTTCAGACCCATAATGGTATTAAAAAACATCCCAGAAATGAAAACAGTATGGAAATTCATCATAGTTTGAATATAAAAGTGCTTTCAAACCACTAAGCACTGGGTATTATATTCTAACCTTTTTCAAGTTTCTGAAATATTTATTGGAGAATAATTTGTAGAATAATGAATATAGCTTTCCAGTAGAGTGCCAAATGCATGCTATATTTTCCTATTAAATATTCATATGTATTTTTTCTATCTGCTTTGTAACTGGCCACTTACTGCCTCTTAGCAAAGATAGTCCTGTTGGGGGTGGGGGAGAGAGGGAGAAACAAGACAGCATGTTTCTCGGGTGGTTATGCTTAAGACAAAACCTCTGCTCCTTTAAAAGCTCAGAAATGTGGCAAAGTTATTAGATAAAACCATTTAAAGTTTTTAATATGGTCTATATTTCATAAATTTCACATGTTGACATGTCCTAGAGGAAGATGGATGGAGTGACTTGGAACTATGCCTCTGTATCTAGTTTTGTATGTGCATCTGGCAGAGTTAATCTGTGCTTTCCTTTAGCAGAACAGAAAATGTAATTCCCTAATAACTGCCGTAACTGCATCATCTTCCAGTATGGACTGAATTATTAAATCAGAGATAGAGAGAAAACTAGGGTGGATATGCAGGCTTCACTTTCAACTGATGTTAGAACATAAAGGCTGACTGACAGCAAGAAGGGTGGCCAGGTGGTTTAAATCATGGGATGCAAGGACATTCATCTGCTTGGGTTCAAAAAATGGTTGGGGCTTGTTCAGTCTAAAAAACTGAACTTATGAGATGAGGAGAGAACGATAGCTATCTTTAAGTATTTCATATTGAATAGAGATTCAGCCCAGGTGGCAAAGTGGAGAAGGTGCCTGAAGTCATGAATTTTTTAGTTAAAATCCTGTCTCAGACACTAGTTATGTAATCTTGAATAAGTCTCTTAGCCTCTGTCTGCCTCAGTTTTCTCATCTGCAAAATGGGGGTAATGGTGGTACTTACCTCCCAGGATTACTGTGACAATAAAATAAGAAAACTTAAAAAAAACACTTTGCAAACCCCATAAAGAAGAAATATAAATGCTTAGCATTATTGTTATCATTATATTTGGACTTAGAAGGTGGAATTAAGAGCAGGAGGTAAAATTCAACTCATTTCAGCAAATATTTAGTCAGCACCAGCTATGTGCTAGACATTGAAAATTGCATAGGAAGTTAATTAATATTGTAAGAGCCATCTGCCAATGGACAAATCTGTCAGGGGAAGAGGTAAATTCTCCTTCACTAGGCATCATCAAGTAAGATAGAAAGATCATTTGTTGGAGCATTGTAAATGGGACTCTTGTTCCAGTACATGTTAGGGTCCCTCCTAGGTCCCTTCCAAACCTGAGATGCCATCAGGTAAGGCATATGATAATCCAAGTGAAATTATCAAAATATGCAAATGTGTTTATCTCAAACAAACAATTGTGGTCTCTCTTTAAACTCTTGTCTGTTCATAGTACTGTACAAAAATAATGTACAAAGATTCATTGATCTTCTTTATTTAAAAAATCTTAATTAAAGATTTAGCTACAAAATAGAAAAAGAAATTTTAAAAAAGAACATTGCCATGTGCAAAGTGCAACACAACAGAGGATTCAAAATATAAAGCAATAAATGTCCATTTCAAGAAATCCTATATAATAAAAATACACATTGGTTTCATAGTTGTCCATCTTTTCTTTGCTTCCTTATAGGTTTTTTTTTTTGTTCACTGTTGTGCCCTTTTAATTTTATTCTTTTTTCTTCTTCCCTCTCATCCAAGAAGAGTATAATTAAGTGCATATATATGTGTAAACACCCACATATGTATATACACATATGTATATATATACACATGTTATTGTGTGTGCATAGATATAGATGTGCATTATATACATGCATATATATAGTTATCTATAATCATATAGATATATACATTTAATAAATCTATGTAAGAACTTACTGTGCTTATCTCCTGGTTCTCTGAAGGTAGATAACATCTCCCTTCATAAGTCCAAATCTTTCTACAGTTTTCTAAATTTACCAATTTATCATTTCCTGCACCACAGCAATATTCCAATCTTATACTGTCTAGTTATTTTAATAAAAAACAATATTGATTAATATGGTTGACATATAGTATAGTTTTCCTATTTTTCTCTTTTGATTAAATCAATTTTAGCTTTAACTTTATCTGAAATCATGATTACTACCCCTTCTTTTTCGCTTAATAAATTCTAATCCTGATCTTTAATGTTATGTCTTGTGTATCTCTTGTTTGCTATCCCATCTGACTCTTTTGGCTTACTCCTACCTACTACCTTGTCCTCCTATTACTTTACCTAGCCTTCCTTCAAGAATCCTTCCCTTACCCTCTTCTATCACTATTGTCCCATTCCCGTTAATTTACACACTCTTCTATACTTCTCCTTATTCTATTCCTTCACCTTCTTATCTCTTTATAAATTTAGAAGACTTCTATATCTGCCTAAATGTATATGTTGTTCTCTCTTTAGTCCTCAGTGATGTGAAGAAGGTTTCCTCTAAAAATAGCCCTCTCTTATCCTTTTCCCCTTCCCTATTTCCTAAATCTCTTATTTCTTTCTGAATTTAGACTTCAATCAATACCCTTCTAGATATAGATGTATTGTTCCTCCTTTAAACCATTCCCAACGACAGTAGGGTTCCATAAGGATCAGTCCTCCTCCCCATCTATTTCCTCTGTGTTTTCTACACAGTTTTATTTTTAAGAAACATATCATGCTCAGTTCCATCTCAATCTTTCTTTCAAACAATCCAATTACTAATGACAATCTTAGACATTAGATAGTTTACATTCCCATGTATAAGACATAAATTGTTGACATTGATCTCTTTCACCCAACCTCTCAAGAATTGAAATGGACTGATTGGAAACTTCCCTTCTGAAGTTCAATAGTATAAGTAAGTTAGGCTTGAAAGTAGGTATTTCCCAGCATTCTTTGAGCAAACAAAGCATAATTACTATTACCTGTATGCCACATGGAACTGTGTTGATCGTATTGGAAGCCCTAATCTTTCTCAGACTCTACTTGACTAATTGGTCACACTGTTCTTGTCCTGAGGTTACTGGTGGGCACTTTAAATCAATTAAACAATCATTTATTAAACAATTACCATGTCCTAAGTCTCATGCTAAGAGCTGCAGAAACAAACCAGCTTTTACTGACTTAGATTCTCATGGGCAAAAAACCAAACCAAAACAACAACAACAACAACAACAAAACCTACTAGATGTCACACACACAAAAAAAAAACCTGGAGTCAGGAAGACCTGCATTCAAGTGTGCCGTCCAGATAATAGTTATGTAAGACACTGGATTAGTCACTTAGCCTCTGTGTGCCTCAGTTTCCTAGTCTGTAAAAATGGGGATAACAATAGCATCTATCTCCTAGGGTCAAATAGGAAAATATTTGTAAATCATTTAACACAATGTCAGGCACATACTATATAAATGGTGTTTATGCACATAAACACACACATATTTTATGGAATTTATAGAGTGGGTAGGGAAGAGAGTATGATTCTTGCATGGTAAACCTTGTGCTAGGAAAAAAATAGAAAAGAAAAATCACTTTAGAAGTTACATAGAGGTTGGAATAGAATGGGGAAAGACCTGAGACAGACAAAGTAGAGCCGAGGCTATGTAATAATTTAGCCAATAGTGTTGTTAAGTTCTATCTGACTCTTCACGATCCTATTTGGAGTTTTCTTGGCAAAGTGGTTTGCCATTTCCTTCTTCAGCTTATTTTATAAATGGGGAAACTGAGGTAAATAGGGATAAGTGACTAGGCTAGGGTCACATAAGTAGTAAATGTCTGATACCGTATTTGAACTCAGGAAGATTTCTTCCTTACTCCAAGCCCCTGTGTTCAATCCATTGTACCCCTTAGCTCCTTCAGGTAAGGGATGGTGAGGGCTTAAGCTAAATTGGTAACTAAACAGAGAGGAGGGATATATGTTATAACTGTTGTCGAGGTAGGAACAACAACAACAACAAAAAAAAAAACTGTAAAAACTTTTCAGTTTTAGGAGCTGAGTTCTACTGATGGACCATGTGACACTGAGGTTGTAAACCTGAGTAATTGGGAATCCTCTTGGTGCCCTCTTCAGTAATGTGGAAGTTCAGAAGAGCTAAGAACTGGGTTGGATTCAGGGAAAGAAATAAAGGTTTCTTTTTTGGACATGTTTACAAGGTATAGAATGATTAATAGCATCTTGGATTTTAGAGATGAAGGGGACCTTAAAAATCATCTGGTTCAACTCTCTGTTTTGGGGATGAGAAAAATAATGACCAGAGAGCTTGAAGAACTCGACCAAAGTCATACTGATAGTAAGAAGTATAGGATTTGAGCCTAAGACAAATCACGTCACATCCAGTGCTCTCTGCACCGCACCATGCTTTGAGAAAGAGGCTGTCTCTGACTTAGATGTGATGAATGCATTTTCCTTTGATTAGATGGATGCACCTGCTTTGCTCTTTTATCAGTTCTTCTCACCTGTTTTTCTCTTTCCACCATTTCAAGTAGTTAAAATGCCCAGACAGATGGTGACTTGGGCTCTGAAAGTCCTATCTTCTTCCTTGTTGGCAAGAGCCCATTTAACTCTGAAATTCTCATTTTCTCTGTCTCTCTCACTCTCTGTGTATGTGTGTTTCTGTCTGTCTATCTCTGTCTCTGTCTCTGTCTTTGTTTTTCTCTGTCTCTGTTTATTTGTCTCTTTTATCTCCCTCTCCCTCCTTCTGCTCTCCTTTTCCCCTTCCCTTCCTTACCCCCATCTTTCTCCTTGAATCTCAGCTGCCTCAGGTAAGAGATGGGAAGGGCTCTCTCTCTCTTTCCCTCCAAAATCCTGGTATAAAGGAACCATGAAACTGCTCCATAAAAAAAGAGATCATGCGAATGTTGGAGGGGAAAACTGGGACACTGATACATTGTTGGTAGAATTGTGAATGTATCCAACCATTCTGGAGAGCAATTTAGAACTATGTTCAAAAAGTTATCACACTGTGCATACCCTTTTATTTGTCAGTGTTTCTACTGGGCTTATACCCCAAAGAGATTTTAAAGAAGGGGAAAAGACCTGTCATGTGCAAGAATGTTTGTAACAGGTCTCTTTGTAGTGGCTCGAAACTGGAAACTGAATGGATCTCCATAAATGGGAGAATGGCTGAATAAATTATGGTATATGAATGTTATTGTTCTGTAAAAAACGACCAACAGGATGATTTCAGAGAGGCCTGGAGAGACTTACATGAACTGGTGCTAAATGAAATGAGAAGAACCAGAAAATCATTATACATGGCAACAACAAGGTTATATGATGATCAATTCTGATGGACATGGCTCTTTTCAACAATGAAATGATTCAAACGAGTTTCAATTATTCAGTGATGAAGAGAGCCATCTACACCCAGAGAGTGTGGGAAGTGAGTGTGGTTTACGACATAGCATTTTCACTCCTTTTGTTGTTGTTTGTTTACATTTTATTTTGCCTCTCTTTTTTTTTTCTAGTTTGAGTTGATTTTTCTTCTGCAGCATGATAATTGTATAAATATGTATGCATATATTGGATTTAATATATATTCTACCATGTTTAATATAAAAATTATTGTACTAGAAAAAATAATAAAAGCATAATACACATCATAAAAAAGAGATCATGAAGCCAAAGGTGTGAGGAATCAACCACCTTGAATCTCTAGCTGCTGTACCAAACTTTTGAAATAAACTTCTTTCTTATTCCTCCAATATCAATGTATTCATGTAGAGAAGCACCAGATCTTAATCAACAAGTATTTATTAAAACCTAGTTCATTATAAGAGGGACTTTGTTATTTTTTAAATCTAAATCATATATATTTGTCTTTCAGGTAGGATGGATTTTTAATAATAACTTTTTATTTTCAAAATATATGCAAATATGGTTTTCAACATTCACCCTTGCAAAACCTTGTGTTCCAAATTTTTCTCCCACCCGTTGCTCCGTCCCCTCCCCTGCATAGCAAGTAACCCAATATATGTTAAACATGTGCAATACTTCTATATGTATTTCTTCATTTATCATTCTGCAAAAGAAAAATCAGATCAGAAAGGGGAAAAAATGAGGAAGAAAACAAAAAGGAAGCAAACAACAACAAAAAGGTGAAAATACTATGCTTTGATTCACAATCAGTCTCCATAGTTCTCTCTCTGGATGCAAATGGCATTTTCCATCCCAAGTCTATTGGAATTGACCTGAATCACCTCATGTTGAAAAGAGCCAAGTCCATCAGAACCAATCTTCACATAATCTTGTTGCTGTGTACAATGTTCTCTTGGTTATGTTCACTTCACTCAGCATTGGTTTATATAAGTCTCTCCAGGCCTTTCTGAAATAATTTTCCTGCTCATTTGTTATAGAACAATCATATTTCATAACATTCATATACCATAACTTATTCAGTCATTCTCTAAACATCCACTCAGTTTCCATTTCCTTGCCACTACAAAAAGGGCTGCTGCAAACATTTTTACACATGTGGGTTCTTGTGAGGGACTCGATTATAAGTAGAACCACAGATCTATTTACCTTGTCTTTTATGTGACTGGGGATGCAAAGACACAAACGAATCAATACTTTCCTTTAAAGAGTTTATGTGCATTATTGTTCTGTAAGGAACGACCAGCAGGATGAATACAGAGAGGACTGGCGAGACTTACATGAACTGATGCTGAGTGAAATGAGCAGAACCAGGAGATCATTATATACCTCAACAATGATACTGTTTGAGGATGTATTCTGATGGAAGTGGACCTCTTTGATAAAGAGAGCCTTAATTGATCAAAGATGGACAGAAGCAGCTACACCCAGAGAAAGAACACTGGAAATGAATATAAACTGCTTGCATTTATGTTTTTCCTCCCGGGTTATTTATACCTTCTGAATTCAATTCTCCCTGTGCAACAAGAAAACTGTTTGGTTCTGCACACATATATTGTATCTAGGATATACTGCAACCCATTCAACATGCAAAGGACTCTTGCCATCTGGGGGGAAGGGGTGGAGGGAGGGAGGGGAAAAATCGGAACAGAAATGAATGCAAGGGATAATGCTGTAAAAAATTACCCTGGCATGCGTTCTATCAATAAAAAATTATT
Source organism: Antechinus flavipes (assembly GCF_016432865.1). Taxonomy (NCBI): domain Eukaryota; kingdom Metazoa; phylum Chordata; class Mammalia; order Dasyuromorphia; family Dasyuridae; genus Antechinus; species Antechinus flavipes. The sequence goes on along the minus strand of NC_067398.1, from coordinate 306,369,963 downwards.
TAAAAAAAGAGTTTATGTGCTTTGGGGCTGCATATAAATAAATACTATATGTGGGAATACATATCAACAATAAATACAAAGTCATTTAATGAGTTGGCATTAGCTACTGCTGCTGTTCTTTATCCTTGATTCTCAAAAAGGACCAATGGCATGAAGAAGGTGATGTTCTGACTTGAAAGTGAATTGGATTTAAGTGTAATGGGAATGTGCAAAGTCACCAGCCTTATCCTTTCTTCCAGATCCATCTGTATCCAGTGGCAAAATATAAATCAGGATGAGTGGAGATGGCTCAGGATGCAATGAAGGCTTTGCCTTTTTAAAGCTAAGGTCTTCCCTAGGTCTCAGTGTTAACAGATCACAAGGTAGGAAAGAGAGTAGGAGCAGAGTGGAAGTAGAACTGGATGGTGAAGTACCTTGAAAGTCAGATTGACTAATTTGATTTTGAGGTAATAGATAATAGAGAACATTTATAGGTCCTCAAGGAAAAGGGAATCACAAAAGTTTTGTTGTATGAAGATAAATCCAAGAGCAGTATTGGCAAAATGGATTTGGAGAATGAGAAGAGGATTGAAATGGACTGGAGATAAAGAAGTCAAGTAGGGACACTGTTGTAGTAATCCAGGTTCAAGATGGTAAGGGCCTGAATTAGCATCGTTCACTCTGAGAATGAAATGAAAGAGATAAATCCAAGTCACTTTGAAGGACAGTACTTAGTGACATTAGATGGAATGAATGGAAAAGCAAAAGTTAAAAGTGGCTTCAAGGTTTATAGCCCGGGAGACTAGAAGAATGAATGTACTACAAACATAAAGGAAATATGATCATTGATGAATGGAAATCAATGAAGAGAAGAGATAAAAAGGAGATGGCATGTTCAATTTCAGAATATTAAATTTGGTGCACATCTTAGTGAAGAGATGGCCTCTAGGGAGTAGAAATACATGTGGGGTAACTGGAGGTCATATTCACTTCTTCTTTGGCACTTTTTTTTCTATTATTCCCATACTATTGTAGAACTTTTCACATATTAAAAGAAAAGAAAAAAGAAAAACAAACTCTGAAGACCATCCGTAGCCTTTGAGTTCCCCCCACCACAGTGAGGAGACTAAAAACTTTAGGTAAAGTATCCTCCTTTCTTTGTCATGAAGATGTGCTCATTGATAGGAGAAGAATCCATTTTCTAAAATGTCATCTGTTGCTAATCTGGATCTGCAGTGCATCTCCAGATATGTATTAATAGATGACTTCTCAAAGAAATCATTATTAATGATACAATTAATATGAATAGATTTAAGATATATCACACGGGTCATTACTGTAGAGGTGGAGATGCAACCATTTATATCTACAATACATTTTGTACTTGATATCAAAGTTAGAGGAAGTGCTTAGGTCAGAAAATTTTCTTTGCTAGATTGTAGAAATATGTTTTTTGAGTTGTTACAGACCCCCTTCTGGCTTGCCAAATGCTGCCAGCTTCTCCTGCTTACTTGCAGAAAGTTGAATTAATTGATATGAGTGATTTTAAATGGAAGCATGCAATAAAATAAAACACAACATTTTAAATCCCCCTGTAATTTCTAAAACCAATATATTTAATTAATTATTTCTCTCATAGCTATGCCAAAAAAACACTTCATTTAATCTCATTATTTCTGATATTCTGCTTCCATAGGTACCATCTGTAAGAATATTTACTTTAGTTCTGTTGTGGAAAATCAGCTTTCTGAAAGTTAAACCATATGTAATTGATCTACTTAGCTTTAAAGAAAAATATTTGATACCTCTAAGCTTTACTATATGGTTTCTGTAACAGATAGATTTCTCTCTTCATCATGATTTTTGAAACCTTTTCTCTTATCAACATGCTGTTCAGAAATGAGAATAGCTGATTTCTCAAGACAATTTGGTTCCAGATGTTATGATCATTCCAGTCCCTGATAAAAATTTTCTGCTATAAAAGCATTTTTAAATGAACAATTTCCTTTCTTTAAAAAAAAATCTTGTTTTGACATTCCCTTCATTTCTAAATATATCCTTTCTACTCCCTTTCCTATAGACCCATCCTCTGTGTAAAAAATTAGAATAAAAGAAGAGAGAAAAATCGAAATTGTTTAGTAAAACTAACCAATAAATCAATCAAATCTGACATTATAAGTAATGCTCTACCTTCATGGAAAAAGAAGAGAAAGGAACATTTTCTCCCTGTGATTTTTGGAGCCAAGCTTGGTCACTGGACATACACAATGTTCCTTTTCCTAAACTTTATAGAAGTTTATGTTTTGTTTTCCTTCACTTTGCCTCCATTCCCAAAGCTTCTTAGACTTCTCTTAAATATATTTCATTATTGTTATTTTTTAAAATACAGAAGAATTCTTCTTATATTCATGTATCACTTTTTTAGGCATCTTTGTATCTCACACAAGTGGCAGATTCACAGGCCACACAGAGGCCCCTTACCACTGCTGATCCACTTAAAAGCTTTTTGACCTATTTCATGTTCAACCTGGTCCTATTTTCCCTCTTTCAGACAGTCTGGTCACTCACAAGATCAATGTCAGGCATATTATAGACACCTCACAGGCTTTAGACAACCTGAAACCCAGAACTCTAAAATTCAAGCAAACCACCATTCTCAGTTTCCTTCAGAATTAGACATAAACCATCACTCCTGACCAAGTACCACCTTTTAAAAAATAACTTTTGAGCTATTTTTACAGGTATTGAGTGAAATAATCAAACTCTCCTTTTCAACATTAGAAATAAGTTTTTAAGTCCAGCTTATATATTAAAAAGATAATATTTATCTAAACTGTAAGATCCCAGTTGTACAAATATCAGGAAGAGTGTGCAAATGGGAGACTGACATCCACAGAAATCTTGTTTAGTTATGAGCAGTGTATCTTTTTTGGATGGGTGTGGGGATTTGAGGGGAAACTAGAGTTTCAAAGATCCCAGGTGCTTTAGAGACTGGTGAAGGTGTGTTATATAAGTACTTGTAATGAGCTGCAGTGGCAGAAAAGAGGTTTTTTTGTGCTGAGCCTGCCACAGAGAAAAGTTGCTGTTCATACTTCCAATGCCTACGGGGCATAATACTTGGCCAGCTTACAATCAGTCATGCTCCAGATGCCCAGTACCCAAAGGCGGTGAAATATGGATGTGTCCAGCTTTCAAAACTCCAGGTAATATGACCTAACTGAATCTGTGATTCTTGATTAACCAGAGCTAGGGAACATGAAGTTATTCTGAATTATGTTTCTGACAGTTGTTTCCTACATACTATAACTGCAAAACCCACAGTATTCTACAAGAAAAATAATGGTTGTCATTTTTCTCATTACTAGAAGAGGTTTGACCAGATGGCCTCCAAGGTAACTTCCAGTTCCTAATCTATGATTCTATGTGGTACTGATTCAACCAGGACTTTCTTAACTCACTGACAACACCATAATAGGTGTTTCTAGATGGTGCACTGAACAGAATACCAGTCCTGGAGGCAGGAGGACCCGAGTTCAAAATTCGACCTCAAACACTTAACACTTCCTAGCTGTGTGACCCTGAACAAGTCACTTAACCCCAATTCCCTCACAAAAGAAAAAAAGAAAAAGAAAAAAAATCTATGGGGGACGCAAGATGGCCAAAAAAACAATATCATAATAAATGATTTCCATAATGCTGTCTCTGCAGATCCCAAAGTACCTTCTGAATCATTAAAGAAAGCTTGAATTAGGTTCAGTATAGTTCAACATTCAATGGGTTATTATTAATTCTTTTCAAATGCGTTATTTAAAAAGGCAGAGTGATAGAATAGATAGTCAGACCAGGTACAGCTATACCTAGAATAAAGTCCTGCTTGTATGTTACCTTTGGCAAATCACTTTACCTCTCAATTCAATGCACCAAGTAAAGTACTAGGATTATAAGTTTCAGGGTACCTGACACTTTCACTAAGAGTTTCCTATGTCAATAAAATCACAATATAATAAAAAAATGAAATACTTTTTCATAAAAAAAGTAATTTTATAGGGATAACATGACTGAAACAAGTGTCTAGATATGTTAGGTATGTTCACAGCCTACAAACTGAACTTTGCCTTGGTACAAAATGGGTACACTCTTGTATAGAGAGATTGTCCCTTTTGTACATGCCTTTTTACAAATATCATTTGTTTAGCCTAATAGTTCCCTGCCATATTGCTTATTCCTTGACTTTAAGGACAGTGTCTGGCTATATTCCATCCTTGCCACATACTCATAATTCAGTCCTACTCATAGTCCTATGATTTCATCAGTATTGAGTCTTCCAACCATTAATACATATTACAATCCTCCACTTCTCAAACAGAGAGCATGAAAATGTCATTTTTTTTTTTTGCCAAAATGCTGAGACTGAGGCTGACTTCAGTTAGTTTGCACACTGGATGACACACAGGACCTGGGATGGAATTCCTAGAATCATCGCTTTGGAGCTGAAAAGGTCCTCCGAGCTCATCCAGGTGGCTCAGAATCCAAGGCTCAGAAAGTTTTATTGATGTGGCACAGTCAGGATTTGAACCCACTTCTTCATTCATTCCAATTTTTTTCCATTGTACCACACTATTTCCCATTTTAATAAGACTTATTGCCTTTCTAACTTATCCATTTACAAAATGTCAATCAGAACTCAGTCTGGACCCTTTAAGAACCCAGGGTCTCCTCTGTGTCAAAACAAGACATCAGAATAGAACTTTAGAAATGGACTCTCAATAAATATTTGTTAAATTAAATTGCAAAGGGACATTTTGTCCTCTTCAAAGGCATGTGGCTTATTACTCTCCTGTTTCCATTGCATTGATCTCTTGGGAGAAAGCAGTTATTATCAAGGATAAAAATGAATGAGCACCAGAAAAATAATGGCTTTATGCTGATGACTGTCCATGATTCTCTATCGCAGTCCAAAAACAGTTCTTGCTTTGACTAAGGTTGTAGGTCACTGTGGCACTTCTAATTAAAGGTCAGTCCATGGAACTTTATTTACTGAAGCAGCAAGATGAAGCTTTGGGCTGTAAATTGTTATTATAGTACCTCTAAAATGCACTCCATTTCAAAGTCCTGAGCTGGTGATGTAACTCTTGCCAAAATTTGCCCCATCTGGCTGACACTTTGATGTCTAATGACACAATAACTAGAGAAGAGTTAATTTAGGCCTTATAACTGACTCTGAGTGATTTGTGCTTTGTCACAAAGCTGTTATTGTAACCTGGAAAAGTCAATTGGATACAGAAGTTGGTATTTGTTATGCTAATGTTTTCTTGTAAAGTTCAGCCCAAACATTTTACAATTCTTGTCTGAAGTTAGAAAAATTGGATTTGAAAACCATTTTCCTGGAGTCCAACCTTTACCCCTCAGAATTTTTGAAAATTATTTTAATAGAGACAGTTTTGTTGATCAGTCATTCCAGCCATGTTAGACTCTTCAGGATTTTATTTGACATTTTCTTGGCAGATACTAGAGTGTTTTGCTATTTCCTTCTTCAGCCCATTTTACAAATAAGGAAATGGAGGCAAGAGAGTTATATTACCTGCCCAGAGTCATACAGTTAGTACTTGTCTGAGGCCTGATTTAGACTTATCTGTCCCTGAATCCAGGCCCAAGCACTCTATTCACTGCACCATCTAGCTTCCTGAGAGACATTGTAGTGTAGTCCAAACTGTGCCCAATTCCAGACTCTTTCTTATATTTATGCTTTTTTGTGACCAAAAGCAAATTTCTTTATTTTTCTGATGTATAGTTTCCCTACCTATGGAATGGGAATAATAACTCTTGTACTGCCTATATCAGCAAGGGTGCTGGAGAGAAAAATGCTTTTGACAGCAACAATAAGATTATATGATGATCAATTCTGATGGATGTGAGTCTCTTCAACAATGAGATGATTCAGGTCAAGTCTTGGGATGAAGAGAGCCATCTACCCCCAGAAAGAGCACTGTAGGAACTGAGTGTGGATGACAACATAGCATTCACTCTTTTTGCTCTTGTTTGCTTATGTTTTATTTTCTTTCTCATTTTTTTTTCTGGCTTGATTTGATTTTTCTTGTGCAGCAAGATAATTATATAAATCTGTATGCATGTATTGCATTTAACATATATTTCTACCATGTTTAACATATATTGGTCTACTTACCATCTAAGAGAGGGGGTAGGGGAAAAGGGGAAAATTGGAACACAAGGTTTTGCAAGGATTAATGTCCAAGAATTATCCGTGCATATATTTTGAAATATAAAAAGCTTTGATTTAAACAAAGAAAATGCTTTGTGGACATTAAAACACAACAGAAATGTTCCTGTTAGGATAGAGTAAGGATACATATTAGTAAAGTTTTCAAGTAGTTCCTTTAAAATTATATTGACTATCTGGGGATTTTAAGCAAAACCTATGCCATTATAAAAATTTTATTCCTTCAATAAAATGTATTCACTTTATTAAAGAGTCATTCTCAACAATAAAAAGAAAATAAGGGTTAAAATGATCTCTTAAAAATAGATGAAGCTCTGCTTGGTCTAAGTTTCATACTTTCAGCATCATTCACCTAATGGACAACATAAACAATCGTAGGAAGGCTTTTTGAAAAGTTTCTCATTTTTTCGTAAATTCCCAACTCTTAGTGGAAAAAGCTTACTGATGTCAACATTTAGAAAGCAATGTTCCCTTTATATAGTTGCCTATTGCCTAGGGTTTCATTTTCAGTTCTGGGGGAAATTAAATTTTCCTTCAATTGCACTATCTATCTACCAAAGAAATTTTATCTCCACGTAGTTTTTATTTGTTATTTGTCCTTTGGGTAGAATTTTGTGGAAGTAGAGGGTTGGTTGCAAGTTTTAGAGGTCGTTCAGACCATCCCCCTGCTTCATGCAAGTCCATACTTAAAACATCCCAGACAAATGGAAATTTATCCCAGGTCATATATGCTCCAGAGATTTTTGAAAGTTAAAAAAAAGATAGAAAGGAAAAATAAGACTTGTTGGCTTGGTTCCTAAGCTTATAAAGTGACTGGAAAGATCAGTGTGGGACTCAAAGTCCTTTCTTCTTTAAGGATAATGATACATAAGTAGCTAGTCCAAGGTATATCTTTGAGTTTTAAGCTTTTCTTTTTAATCATATTTTTTCTGTGCACTTTGCAAATCCATTTTGCCTCCAAGATGGAATAGTATAGTGGAAAGAATACTAGATTAGGAGTCAAGACTTATCTGATGCAAGAACTCAAGTTGGAGCCCCAGGTTTACCATTAACCAACTCAAAGATATGGTATAGACTGCTATACTTTCCTTGTCTTTATTTTTCTCATTTAAAATGAAATTCTAGGTCTCCTTTTACTTCAGAGGCTCCTCGAATTCTTTTTGGTTGGCTTTCAAGAATTTTTTATTGTATTTCAGTCTATATATATATATATTTACTTTGTAATCCTAGGTATTTTATTTTACACATTTAAAATGTCATTCAGATAGAGGGGTCTCTGGATTTTTTTTTTACTCAGATCTAATTCAAGAGAAAGATACACTTCCATCAATATTTTCCATCAATGCATTTCCATCCATATAGATTACTCCTACTTATGCAAATTTTAGCCCCATTTGATAGACTATCTGGTGAGTTATTGTGGGAAAAAAATCATAAAAATGTAAGTTCCTTGAGAACTGATACTGTTTCACTTTTCAAATAACACAATCCTTGGCACAGAGTCAGTGCTTGATAATGCTTGTGGGTTGATCGATCACCTAGACATATCTTTGACATTAACCAGGCCAGATCTTGGATGATAAACACAGTTCACCACCCACCCTGTCCTTAAAGCCATAACCTATTATAAAGTTTTGGCAATGATTGTGCCTGCATGATATAACCCTGTATGCTACAATCAAGTCTGCTTCAGTGGAGAATAATCATTAAATAAATGGGAGGGAAGGCAGGAGGAGAAAAGGAAGGAAGGAAGGAATGGAGAGAGGGAGGGAGGGAGGAAAGAAAGAAGAAAAGAAGTGAGAAAGGAAAGAAGGAAGGAAGAAGGAAAGAAAGTGAGGGAGGGAAGAGGAAAGAAGGAAGGAAGGAGAGAAATGAAAAAAAAGGAAGGGAGGGAGAAAGTGAAAGAAAGGAAGAAAAAGAAATTGTATTTTCTTTAAAAAATGCTATCATATTTTAAATAAAATGGTAACTAATTTAAACTTTCTGGATTTTGGTTTTGGTCCAGATCTTTGTTTCATTAACATGAGGAAAACTTCTTCCACTAATACAGAGTGTCAATTCAAATGTGACTAGAGCTTTAGAGAGCCTCCTGGCCACTAAGAAGTTAAATGACTTCACACAAATATTTCAAAATCAGAACTTGAACGTAGGTGTTCCTAATATCAAGGGCAGTCCACTCTTGACTGTATTACATTGCTTCACTCCTTATAACTTTCAAATCAAATCATCAGTGATATGGATATGGATAAAGAATATTCTCTCCATGCTATTTGGATAGGGAATACAATAGGTTGTTCAATAACTGTGGTTATGGAAGAGACTTTAGAAACTAAGTTAGCACATCTGTGGAAAAGTTCAGCTGAGTCTTTCCCCGTACTTAGTCTTTGGCCATCTTGCTGAGGTAGCTATCCATATTATTAGCCCTTGCTGAATGGGAGGCAAGGGAGACACATCCTTTCTCTGTCAGCAGCTGATTTACAGATTTTAAAGTTCCTACTTCCACTTCACCCTTCTTGCTTAAGGAGTCATTGGAAGGATGTGCACATGTGAATATCACAATAGCCTGCTCAGCAATGAATGTGCATGCATGAATTTAGAAGTTCAGTTGACTTTCCTATTAAAGCAGTTTGAGTCTTCAGATGTTCCTAAGTTTGTCTTTTTGTCCTTCACATGTTTCCCTGAATACTTTTATCTCATTACTCAGATGCCTTAATCTGAGTTAAGCCCAGTGACATAGTGATCTATTGACATCTATCATTCTATTTTATAAATATTAAGATTTATTTAAATATTATCAATGTTTACAGCACATCCCTATTTGGGAGGGAATATAATTACAATCTTAGAATCTTTTCGTTTACATATCAGTCATTCATTTCTATAAATATATATAGATATAGATATAGATATAGATAGATATGTAGACAGATATATACATAGACTAATATGTATATATGTGAGTATGGTTGTTCAATTGTTTCAGCCATGTCTGATTCTTCAACAACATTCATTTCTGTAAATATGTATGCACATACAAATATACACATAGACATAGTTGCATGTCTCTATATAAACATGAATGTGTATGCCCACATATATATAAATATTTGTGTGTATGTATATACAAAGAGAGATAGAGACTGAGACATATATATTTTTCAAGACTTCTAGCATGCTTATTCCTACTACCCTTTCTTCTTAACAGCTGAGGTCATTGCTATCTTTCTTGCTTTATCTCTGCAACTTTTCCCCACAAACATAAAATTGTTAATGTAATCTTTTTCTTTAACATACTTAATGTTTACTTTTATTCATCTGAATGGGAAAGGCAACACTCCATGAAAAAGCAATCTGTCTTTAATCTAGTGTTTCAGCAAGTTTCTGCCACCAAAAATAGAGTGGAAGCAATGCCAGTCAGAAGATAGCCCTGTTGCTGCCTGTCATTGATGGCACGGCTGGAGTGATGATTAATACAGGCTATGATCGCCCCCCAACCCCCAGCCCTTCCCAACAAGCTGATTTTCTGGGGAAGTCTTCAGTGGTCATATTTACCATTTGCATGTTGATTTTTTTTTTCTGAAGAGTAACCCTTCCTTGGGAAAGCATGTTGAATTTATTCCATTTGCCTATGTTTTATATACTTGTCAACATATTCTTCTCTGAGATCGTGGAAATTATTATCCTTATGCAATCCAAATCTCCTTCTTTTGTTCTGTACTTTTTGTTGGCAGCTGCTTTAGATGTACAGTGGCTCCTTGATTCTCTCAGAAAATGTTATCATTGGAGTGTTTCACTCTTGCCGGAGTAGACAAATGCTTAAAGTAGAAGGCCATTGATGCTCGCTACTGCTGGGGAAAAGGGAAGGAATTTTATCATTTACGCCCTTATTTATGGTTTCCATGCTTTTTTTCCTGTCTATGTGTCTAAGTCTAGTTTATAAATTAAATTTGCCACTTTGGTTGAATCATATTGACTTTGAAACAGACATGGTATTTTTTTTAATGGGATTTTTTTTTTAGTACAAGTAGTATATTTAGTGCCCATCATACTAATGAGAAGATATTCTGTTCTACATGTTACATATTCTACAGGCAAGAAAAGAGATAGCAGATGCAAACCCACTATGTCACCATCATAGTAATTTGCTGGGTAAGTGTGGTTTGTTGTGGAGCTGACATGATATAGTGAAAAGAGCTGAATTTGCAGTCAGAAAATTTCAAGTTTAAATTCTCAAGTTCTCCATTTTGACACTTATTAGCTATATGCTGAACATTTTAATTTTCTCTGCCTTATTACATCATCAATAAAAAAGAGACAATAATGCTCATACTGCCTCACAAGGTTGATCTGAGGCAGTTAGCTTTATAAACTTTAAAATGCATTATAAATGAGTTGCTGTCGCCAGCAATATTATTATTCTTATTCCTTTCCCTATTGCTTTAGGATCCAGTACTTAAGAGTTAGAGTCCTGACACCTTAAAACTCATCTCATTTAAGGATAATAAGAACCTGGGAAAAACCTGCTTCATGTTCCAAATCCAATGATCTCATGGACTTTCCATATCATTCAGCGTAACATACTATATGATATGGGAATTTTCAATAATACTCTTCCCTCCTAATCATCTATCTTCTGCCTGAATGTTTCCATTAGTGAGGAACCTACTATCTCACAAGATAACTGAAATGTGTGGTATATATGACAGTTATTCAATAAATTATTGTTTAAGGAATAAATGGCTGAATATCAATACATTCCATTTTGGAATATCTCCGGTTGTTAGGAAATCTTTGTTTTTTTATTGACTCAAATACAATACTAGCCAGTTCAACCAAAGTTCACAAAAGATTAATCTATAATGATGGGATATACTTTCCACAAAGCTCAAAAGGCTTCTTTTAGAAAACAATGGGTAATTTTGGTACGGTTATAAAGCCATAGCAAAAAATTAGATGTCTTTATGGGATATTTTAACAAAGCTAATTTTTAGCTTTCCAGTATGGATCTAGATAGTGGAATCACAACGAATATTTTTATATTGATTAAAATAATTAGACCCATACCAAATACCTAAGTAAAGGGATCTGGATAATTCAAATTCCTTAAGGGCTTAAACTGTTTGTTTTTGTCTTTGTATCTTTAGTACTAGCACTATTTCTGGCACATAATAGATACTTAATGAGTGCTGGTTTGTTGATTAATAATAAAGTAGTTCCTTTAGAAAATCATAATGTAGTTGAAAACAAGGTGATCCAGTGAATGAAGTTGTCTTTACCTCAAACTGAAGCCTGTTAATAATGGTAGCTTAAAAAGGCTAAAGTTTTTTTCTGCATCCTGGACCATCTCCAGTCATTCTGATATCTTGTCATTGTACCCAGATGCTCCAGAGGAGAAAGTGAAACAGGTGACTTTGCATGGCCCTCTCACATTTAAATCCAATTTACTTGCATGTCATGGATATTCCTAGAAGTAGTGATGGGAGGCGAGACCCTTTAGCAAAATTCTCCTTTATGCTCCTAACTTTAATCAATGCTTTACCCACCCATATGTTTAAGACTTAAACAATGTGGTATGGTTGAAGTAGGATGAACTAAATCAGAAGTGTGGGGTTCTGGTCTCAGTATTGCCACTAATTCATTCTGTTGGCCTTTTGCCCATAACTTTTTGTGTCTGGTTTCCATTTTTGCTTTCTTCTGAAGGGGTCAGACAAGGTTATGGCTAACTTTCCTTACAACTCAGTGATTCCAAGAAATTGATGAAAGTTTATCTTTGAATTTAGTTCCTAAACTCCTTGTTTCCTTCTCTTTTTTCCATAAGAGCTATCCCCACCACCACTACTGCACCATGTTTCTGTAATACTATTTTGTTTATCATGAAGGTAGTAGACCAGAATAAGAAGTGTCAGGTTTAATTCTTTGCCGCAGTTCTTGAAATAGACATTTCATAAGTAACATGTGGCTCACTCAGCTAAAATTAAATGTCTAGTGTTTCCAAATGTTTTCTATCCCAAATCTGCAATACATCCTTTGAGCAGAGAGAAAGAGTTTGGATATGTTTTTTTTTAAGTGAATCACTTAGAAATTTGCCACCTCATTTCATACTCTTCTTCACTTATAGGGACTTTTGGTTCATCTGTTTTCATTTAAGTGCTCTTTGCAAACAAAATATGGAAGGAATGCTATTTTGAACTGATGTTTACTATTGTAAAGATGCACTCCTAGGAAGATTCTGTTAGAAAAATACTATTCCTCAAAAGATAGACTATACTAGCATCATCTCCCAATAATTATTCTGGGCTTATTTTAAAAATAGATCATAGATCCTAGAAATCACATCTCAGAGAATGTTACAGTAAGAAAAGGACTTAGAAACTATATTCTCTCATTCCTTTATTATACAGATAATGAAAACAGCCCAGAGGGTAAATGCTTTGCCCCAGATCACATAGGTCTCTTGTGCCAAGGTCAATACTAGAACCTGCATCTAGAGGCTTGAAGATAAAAGTATAATATCCACAATCCACAATCCTAAAATGCCTCTCAAGTAGTGCCAGAAGTAAATTTTAGAGGACATTCTGATTCTCCTATCTTTGCCATCAAATGAATTGAGCAGGGTTCATCATCAGGGTCTATATTCAGACCAAAGATTAGCATTATAAGTCTATAAACTGTAAAGACAATATGTACAATGACTTAAAGTCAACATGGGATAGTGAGAAGTAACCAAATTTCCATTCTTGGTACTGCTACCAATTAACTATGTGACCTAGTTCAATCCTTGGTTTTCTTATTTTTACAAAAACAAAAGGAGTTTGGGTTGGATGACTTTCCAGTTTTAAACCCATAATCTTAAAATTAATTTACATTACATTTACCTTAATATTAAGATGTGCTTAATGTATGTGGGTGTAATAGAATAGAATGAAGCCTGGAGCTGTAGTCAAAGAGCTAGGTTTTTTTAATTAAAGTTTTTTTTTCTATTTTTAAAACATATGCAAGGATAATTTTTCAAAATTGACCCTTGAAAAACTTTGTATTCCAATTTTCCCCTCCTTCCCCCCCCCTTAAATGGCAAGTAATCCAATATATGTTAAACCCAATATGGGCATACATATTCATATAATTATCTTGCTGCACAAGGAAATTCAGGTCCAAAGGGAAAAAATGAGAAAGAAAATAAAATTCAAGCAAACCACAATAGAAAGAGTGAAAATGCTATGTTGTGATCTACCCAAAGAGATTGATTTTAATTGTATCTCTGCTTCCTATTCTGAGTGATTTGGGAGCTTCATTTTTCCATGTCTCAATTTCCATATCTTTAAAAATTTGGTGGTTAGAATAGATTATCTCCTGAATGTTTTTCGCACTAAATTAATTGATCTGAAGAGGGTATGAAACAGAGAATATATGTTGTTTGTTCATTTCCTACTTAATTGTCCTGATTAATCCATACTCTCCCACTTCCTTTTGTGACTAGCAACATTCACTTGAGAGATGTCTGGACAAACTTAAATTTTGGGAGTGGAAAAGAGTAGATCCTTAAGGAGGACTGAACCTGAAATTCAAACCTGAATATGGTGGTTTTACCATTAGGCTTCAACAATATATCCTCTTGGCATTAAGATGTTAAGTTATAGTATCCATTCAGTAATGGTATTAGTGATAGAAGGTGAGGGTGGGAAGCATAGCCTGCCCTTAAAGTATAGTTCTGACACATCATTCATAAGAGCAATTATTTAAAACTCATAATTCAGTCCATATTAAAGATTTATTTTTTTTTACAAATTGAAAACAAAGTATAGATGCAAAAAAAAAGGACAAGAACTCTTACATCTAAGTTCTTACTTATACATACAATTGTGATGTTGTTGACTTTTTTCAGCAATAAGGTGATTCAAGACAATTCCAATAGACTTCTGATGGAAAGTGCCATCCACATCTAGAGAGAGAACCATGAAGACTGAATGTGGATCAAAGCATAGTGTTTTCACCTTTTGTTTGTTTTTTCTTTCTTCTGTTTTTTTTTAAATTTTGGTCTGATTTTTCTTGCACAGCATCATGAATATGAAAATATGTTTAGAAGAATTGCACATGTTTAACCTATATTGAATTGCTTGCTGTTGTGGGGAGGGCAAAAAAGAGGAGAGAGGGAGAAAAATTTGAAACACAAAGTTTTGGAGAGGTGAATGTTCAAGATTATCTTTGCATGTATTTGGAAAAATAAAATATCATTAAAAATAAAAAATACATGATATATAAATTGCTCATCAGTGAGAAAAGACAATTAAAAAGAAAGAGTGTGTTTTTTAACTGACGGATTTCTGAGAGATTTTCTCAGCTTTGTGTGTGTGTGTGTGTGTGTGTGTGTGTGTGTGTGTGTGTGTGTGTGTGTATGATTCCTTGTATTTCATTTTCTCTTTGGCACTGTTCAGGTTTTTCTGCCCTAGGCAACTCTGCATTAATACTCTCTGACTATGAATCCTGTCTAAGATTGAATTCTCAACAAATTTTTAATTCTAGTGACCATTATTAGACTGGTCTATAATGATTGTTGACTTCAATATGATCAATTTTAATACACTCATCCTCCTATTCCCACTGAATACATCCTATGGTCCACATGTAAATGCCACATAGGTATTCCTCCATTGGCAGGAAAAGTTAAAGACCTAGTAAGTATCCAGAGAATTGGCAGTAATGTTTTTATAAGTGAATTCAAAATGAATTTAATTCTTCTGCCCTTCTTTCCTGGAACTTGATCCATTTCTCTACAGTCCACTCTTAACATCAAAATTAATTAAGAAATCTCTTGATTATAAAGATATACAAAGCCAAACCAAGACTTCTGGGAATAGGTTGATTAGAATAAGTTAAGTGTGGATAAGACCTTAGTTCCAATATGAATGTACTCAGAACTCTCTGGGCACTTTCATATTTCTGTCAAGGTGGTTAACCAAGTCACATGGGAAGTTACCTGAAATTTCATGCATGGGAGACAGTATATAATGAAGGCAGAAAGATGGGGCATCCTATTTGATACTGACATCATAGTGCTGAATTAATAGGTGGAGGATTAAGAGCAGTGGCATGAAATGTTCCTTGGCATGTTAGAATACCTTACAATTCAGATTAATCTACCAAACATTAAAAAGGGTCTCCTGTTAGTAAAAGAGAGCATTCTTTCCCAGAAATTGTGGTTAACACAGGACAACAGCGTGGTTGAAAAGAGACAATCAAATAGAACACATACATATAATTGTCAGTGTGATGTCTTAATTATACTCTGGAAGAGTGGGGAGAAGAGAAGAAACATTTTTTGCAAAATCTGTTTTCAGCAATCTTCAATAAAACAAAAATAGTTGAGCACACAGGATTTCTTGTTGTTTCTGCAAAGAGATAATTTGTTATATGAAAACTCATTTGCTTATTTGGAGTAATTACTGCCTCAGATACAGTAGAGATTAACATTTGAGGACGAGACGGATAGAGGAAGAAAAAATGGTATAGTTCACTTTTGTATTTATTGTGTTAAATATAAAGTGGAAATTGATGAAAAATGTGTTGATTATATTGTGTGAATCTAAGTGATGAACTGTGGTTTATTTGCCATCTGGCTTTTAAGTACTTTTGTTTCATATCAGGAAAATGACACCTTCGGAACCATTATGGTACAGACATCTGTTTATCAGACCTTTGCTTAAGTTTGTATTTTACCTAGTGCAGAGAAATATAAAATCGTATGGATGATGTCTGTGCATATTGGCACAAATTCCTATGCCATACACAAAACCATGTGAGCCACAGTTCAGTTAGTTGCCCCTTTGATATGTAAAAAGACTAATTGCTTGATTTGGCTTATTTAAAAATAGTTTTTAGCACCTAGAAAAGGAAGTAAGTAGCAGTCATCAAGAAACCTGCATGAATTGTTCTAACATTTAGCTAACCTGCAAGTCATGGCATCACCTTCCTGTTGTTATGATTCTTTTTGAGAAAAAAGGGACGAACAGTTGGCTAACCATTTTGACCAGGGATATGAAAATCTCCAGAAGTTCCAAGCACAATCAAATTGGAACTGAGGTCTTGGTCATCCTTAGCTTACTCTAAGTAGCCTATTCTTGGAAGTCCTGGTTTGGCTTTGTGTGTCTTTATAACCAAATGTTAATTCTTAATTAAGAACAGTCTTGACAAGCCATCTTCATTTTTGTTAACTGTTTTATTACCCTCTAGTCAAATTGCTTTTGTATTTCAACAAAGCATAGGGAAAAAATGTATAAATGTGTTCTGAGTGTTCCCAGAGTTTGGGAAATTTGTTGTTGATTAACTTTGCCCATGATGTTAATTAACAGAATCATGTCCATTTAAAGGACAATCTCCAGTGGCATATGCTGCAGAGTTTTAATTATTCTCTCTTCTTTTTGATATTTTTCTTGATGATTTGAAGAATTTGATTCTATGATGCTTTTGGATAATGTGAAATGAGTAGGGATTATTAATCCACTGGAGTTCAGATTGGGAAGACTTGATCATTCTACAACATTGTGCTAATGTTATTGATGTCAATCATAGGATCTTAAAGCTAGAATTGAAAGGATCCTTGAAAACCTCAGACATTTACATTTTACACATAAGAAGGAAATGAAGTTCAGAGTTGTAGTGACTTATTTAGAGTTACAAGGTTAGTAAAGTATCACAGGGGAAGGGGGAATTGGAATCAAGGTCCTTTATAGAGCCAAGATAGAGCCATATACCATGATGACAGAGAGATAATTTTCAAGTCTTTCACTCAAGTGCAACTCAGCAATATACCTATAATATTCAGGAGACCTGTGGCAGTTCCTGGAGTTTGGAATAAAGATTTTTTTTTTGTTTGGCTTTTTTTTTGGGGGGGGGCAGATAGAGAAAGGGAATAGACCAGTTACCATTTCAAAAGTTAAATTGCAAACAGTTAAATTATTTTAAATATTATAATAATTTAAATAATAAATATAGTAATAATAAATATGTAGCAATTAATCATTGGGTTTATTATGTTATCTTAATTATTGCATATTACTGTATGCATACTATGCATATAATAATGAATTTATAATGGCACATCATTATTCTATATTACATTAATTATTATATGTTATAGTATCTTGTACTACATAAATATAATAATAAATTATAATGATAAATTTAAATTACTTGATGCCAAACCAAGTTGAATTGCCATTATAATGAAACTTCCAAAAGAGCTGATGAAAACTTGGGTTGAATTTTGTTTTAAATCTCCAGAAAGGAATGTAATACTTCCCTTGATCAGACCAAATGTGTAGTTTTGGCTTCAATATCTGGAATGGATTCCAACCCTCACCTCTACCTCATAGATTCCTCATTTTCCTTCAAGGCTCAGCTCTATTACCAACTTCTACATTAAGCCTTTCTTGATGACCCAGATGATAGTGTCCCTTCCCCTCTCCCCATTCCAACAAAAATAACTTTTTGACGATTTTGTAAATAAATGCCTACAAAGGTACCTGTTGGTTTGTGCCATTAGAATGTAACTTCCTTGAAAGCAAGGATTGACATCTGTCTTTGTGGCTACAATGCATAGCATACAGATTTAAGGCTAGCAATTGGACCAAATAATTTATTGATCTATGGAATTAATAGCCCCTTTCAATGACATACAGTCTTAGAGAGTTGCCCAGAATGGAGCACTGAGAGAGATGAAGTAATGTGCCCAGGAGCATGGCCAGAGTGAGGACTTGAATCCAGGGTTTCCTGGGTTTGACCAGCTTTCTATCCCTTACACCACATCACTGTCTCTCACATGACTTAACAAGTGCTTACTGATTTATTGATAAATTGTGCCACTTAGAGTCTTAGAGAGTTGCAGATAAGTAACTTGCCCAGAGTCTTATAGCCAGCGTCTCAGGATTATAACTTGATTCTGAATCTGATCTTCTATTACTCCTTAACTCCCTAATGACATTCATTATTATTAAATAAATTTTTAAACTCCATTTGGAAGCTGTTTCTGTACTCTAGACTATTTTTTTTGATGAACCATCATAGGTATAATTCTTTCTCACATTAGCAAAATTGAGTAAGTTTCTGAAAGCCATAAGTCTTGATCTTCACTGTTATGACAGTAGGAAAGCATCTTGCTCCCTTCACTCTCTCATTCATGAACAATTCTATTAACAGAGACCCTTGTGTTCCATTCCTGCTGAGAAGGTCATGTTCCATGGGGGAAACTGCTTGTTCTATGCTGAGCTTGAGGTAGGGAGAGGGATAATAAAAAGATAGAGCAGATAATTTTATGGGGGGAAAAAGTTTCTTTCAATTAAACTTTTCTACAAATCCTTCAGACAACAAAACAACAATTTGTTATATAAACAGAAACAGTGGGGATCAAATCTCTCTGGCTGCCCGTCTGTCAGAAAGCTCTGCTTGTTAGCATAGCAGAAGACTTGGAGGATTCCTCCGATTTATATAGGTTGAAATTACCTAATAAACTTAGTGCGGGTTTTCTTTCCTGGGAGCTAGTGACAGTAAAAATTTTGCCAGTTGGGCTCTTTGCTGCATTAGCATATTGCATTATGAGCATGGTTTTCGGAGCATATTTATCCATGTTTTGCTAAATAGGGATTGTTTCCTACTCATCACATCCGAGCAAAATTCATTTAACTGCAGTCAAGAAAAGGTCTCTCAGATATATGTTCAAATCATTCAGCTAGCAGGGTTATTCACTCCAGATATCCAAATCAGTTTGCCATGATTGCTTGCCCCCCAAAAGAAAGAAATATTGGCAGACAAAAGGTTAATCATCCATATTAGAAAGAATTTCACAAATGCCTCAGGGCATCTTCACACACCAGGGAGGAAAATGGTGTCTTTGGACAGCCTGTGAGATGGTTCCTACCTCTAGAACCTGCTGGTTTCCCAACATGTTATTAATAGCTGAGGGCTAAATGTTTACTCCCTCACCCTCTTGGGTAAGATTAGATTGCTGTTCCCTAGAAATGAGGTCAATGGTCATATATTTTGTCTTTGATGACCAAGTCCTATTGGTGATTGCATACCCAAGATAAAGTTGAGCAGGGTCAAGGTAAAGGTCTCCTGACATCGTAGCATTCTGTAGAATCCAGTGGCCTGGGTGCAGAAGAAATACACAAACACACACACACACACACACACACACACACACACATGCACAGAGTAATAAAAGGGCAACACAACAACACTACCTGCTATTTAATTTCGAAAGAAACTATTTGGTTTTACATAAAAATGTACCACCTAGGATTTTAAGGAGAGTTAATGAGTTTAATAGTACATCAGTGAAAATTCTCACACACCCCAGCAGAAGGTACCCATCCTAGGAGCAAAACAATAAAAAGATTTATTAACCAAAAGAATATACATTGTCATGTGGTGCACAAGAATTAAATATTTATATCTGTTCACTGGGGTAATAAAATTGTATTCAATTATGTCACACACACTACCTAATGATTGTTGAAAACTCTGTAATAACACTGAAACTCATAAAAATACAGTATAAACAATACCAAGAAAAATTATGGGAAAATAGCCTCTGGCCTATGAAAGTTGCTTTATTTTAAAATAATTTGAAATAGCAGTGTGTGCAGTAAAGCTTAAAAAAACCTTGCTTACATAACATACTCCAAACTCCACAAACTCACACTCATTCTCTCTCTCTCTCTCTCTCTCTCTCTCTCTCTCTCTCTCTCTTTCTCTTTCTATCTCTCTCTCTCTCTCTTTTATCTGTCTCTCCTCTCCTCTCTTCTGTCTCTCTTCTTCTTTCTTCTTCTTTTTTCTCTCTCTGTCTCTCTGTGTCTCTCCTTTTTTTCTCCTCGCTTCTCTCTCTCTTCCTTCTTCCTTCCCTCCCTCCCTCAACCTCCTCTTTTTCTATCCTCTGCACATTTTCTTCCCCTTTCTTACCCCCCACTATCTTTCTCTCTGTATGTGTTTCAACTTTGTGAGGATTGAAGGGAAAGAAGAAAAAGGCTATTTTAATACTGTCTTGTTATGACTAACATCTGCTGCTGGATGCACATCCACCCCCACCTCCCATCCACTATGTCTTATTGTTTCTAGTTTTGGTATTACTCTGCATAGAAGCAAATTACTCTGTTGTTGCTGTTTTCATTATTTTGTGATTTCAGAAAATGCCTCAGAGAAACATTTCTCAAGTGAAATGTTTGAATTATGGATGTAGAAGTAAAAGGGACCTCAGAGTTTAGCTGCTCTAACCCTTTTCATTTTTCAGATGAGGAAACTGAGGACACAAGAGTTCAAATGACTTGAATAGGGATAATTCTATAAGCACAGAGGCTGAATTTGAACCTTGATTCCCTGTCTCCAAAGATCTTTTTTTTCTGCTTTACCATCCTGTTTCCCTAAAGGGGATTAAAAGGAGCACTTGCAATTGAGATGATCTGGGTTCAAATTCTGTCTCTGACACATATTGTTTCTATTTCTCTGGGCAAAAGCAACTCTCTAAAGCAGAGGTATCAGATCCAGTACTGCACATGTCCTTAATATTCCTGAGTGAAGTCCAAACCAGATTAAAATCAAATGGGAAATCTTTAACGAAACAAATTTTTAAAATCATAAAACCTAGATAATATCCCATTTTAAAGGTAGGTCATTGTGATCACAGGAATTTTTATATACAACTCCTTTGTTTCTATTTGAGTTGGATGCTGCTGTTCTAAAGAAATATATTGTAGAGGGAATGACTACCAGCTTTGTTAGAGGGAGTTTCCTCAGTTGGCAATTCCCTATACCTGTGAAACCACAGACCCAATCCTTATCTCCATTACTACAAGGGAGAGTTACTTATTTACTGTCCATGGCATCATCAGACTTTGATAAACATACAGAAAAACAGAAGTTTAAACATTAAACAAACATTAATCAGCAGTTTGTGAAATATCCTTTTAATTAATGAAAAGGAACACAAAGACAAAAGTGGTCCCTGTCCTCAAGGTGCTTATGGTCAAAGGGAGAGATAACAGGGCAAGAGTTAAGCAAATAACATCATAATTTGAAGAGGAAGAGAGCTAACAACTAACTACGGAAAGTAGGCCTTGAAAGACTGATAAGAACTGAACTAAGCCCAGGAAGAAATTAAGAATTCTTAGCTAAGAAAGGGGTAAGGAAGAAGTGCCTTCCGGTCACATAGAGCCAACCTATGCAAAGGTATGGCTGCAAAAAAAAAAAAAAAAATGGAATGCCAAGTTTGGGGAGCGGAAAGTAGGTCACTGACTGGAAAGCAGATTGTTCAAAAGAAGCAATATGAAATAAATCTGGAAGCCTTGACCAGACCTAGACAGGCAATGGAATTTCTGTTTTATCCTAGGACAGGGAACCATACTATTCTATTTACTGTTCCATTCAATTTCAGTTATTTCAAACAACTATTCTTTAGGTATTTATTTGTTAAGCACCTACTCTGTGGCAGCCACTGAACTGGCTTTGACGATACCACACCAAAAAGTGAAATGCTAACGACTTCCCAGGAATTTATATTGCATTGAGAGAAATAATATTTACATATAATAAGAGAAAGAATAAATGTATAATAAAAGAAATACATCAACATTGTGAGAGATATTACTAAATATAGGGAAGGGAGAGAGGACCTAACAGTTTGAAGGATCAAAAAACTAGTTAAAGTCATGTTGTAGCTGTACCCTGACAGGGATTCTAATAAAACTGAGGTGAGAAGACTTTGTATTTCAGGTGTTTGGAATAGCCAATGAAAAGATAGGCAGGTGCAGAGATGGAAGGTGATGAAGGAGGAACAGAGAGAATATCAATTAAGCTGCTTTGTATTTTGTCCCCAAATCTCATCTTTCCCTATTAAGAATTTTCTTTCTTCCACTATTAAGTTAATCTCCTTGTAATTTTGAACACAAGGGAAATTAATAATAATAATATTAATAATAATCTCACTTAAAAGCTTGCAAAATACTTTATAAATATTATCTTATTTTATCCTCACAACAATCCTGGAAAGGAGTAACTGTTTTTCTTATTTTAGAGATGAGGAAACTGGGACGCCAACAGAGTGATTTGCCCAAGATCACATAGGTTTTAAGTGTTTGAGGCTGGATTTTCTTTCTTATTGCAAGTTCAGCACTCTATCTACTGTGCCACCTAGTTGTAAGAGAATGGAAAACCAGGTTTAATACAGGACCAGGAGGGAACAGGAAGAACATGAAAGAGAAAAATTGAACTCCAATTTGATGCAGTCTACTATTTCTTTTATATAGGGGAAAAAAAGGAGTGGAAAAAGTTAGAGAAAAGAGCAAAATATATAATAGGAGTTTGTTTATGTTCTAAGACTGCTCTCTAGACTCTCAGAAGGGAGAGATCTTAGAGACTAGATAGTGCAATCCATACTTAACTAATCCTTTCTATGACAACCTTGGCAGGTAGTCAGCTAGTCTCTGCTTTAAAGTCTTCCAGATAAACAGTCAACAAGCATCTATTAAACACCTATTATGTGCTAGGCACTGGAAATTTTTTTTAAAAAGACTGATAAGCTTACATTTTATTTTTTTAGTCTTTGTTTAAAAAAAAAATGCTTGAGTTCCAAATTATCTTTCTCCCTCCACTTTCTCTGCTATCCATTAAAAAAACAAACAATATGATATCCATTCTACATGTGAAATTATTCAAAACATACTTCCACATTAGTCATATCACAAAAATAAAAAAACAAGAAAAATAAAGTTTTAAAAATATGCTTCAATCTGTACTCAGAGTCTATCAGTTTTCTCTCTAGAGATGGATAGAATTTTTCCTTATTAATTGGAGTATCTAAATCTTTGACAATTTTTCATTATTAATTGGAGTATTTAAGTCTTTTACAGTTGATCACCATTATTATATTGCTATTATTACATACAGTGTTCTCCTGGTTCTGCTCACTTTACTTTGCCTCTTAAGTTTTCCCAGACTTTTCTGAAATCATCCCCTTTATCTCATCATTTTTTCTTCTTCTTCTTCATTTTTCTTTTTCTTCTTCTTTCTCTCTTCTTCCTTCATCTTCCTTTTTTCTCTTTCTTTCTTTCTTCTTCATCCTTTCTTTCTTTCTTTCTTCTTCATCTTCTTTCTCCTTTTCCTCCTTTTCCCCTTTTCCTCCTTCTGATTTTCTTTCTCCCCTTTTCTTCTCCTCTTCTGTCTTCTCTGCTCCTTCTATTCCTTCCTTCTCCTAACTAATTTTTCCTTCTTCCTTACCGAGGGTTACACAACTAAGTGTCTGAGACTGGTTTTGAATTCAGATCCTCCTTATTCCAGGGCAGGTGCTTTCTCCACTGTGTCGCTTAGTGACCCCTTCTTTTGTCATTTCTTATAGCACAATAGCATTCCTTGACAATCATGTAACACAACTTATTTACTCATAATGAGCTTATATTTTAATAGGGAAAAAATTACCCTCTGTCACTCCAGGAAGGGCATCAGATACCAAGCCTAGAAAAAAAGGGCTTCTGTGCCTAAAGCCACATTGAATCAAGCCCCAGACAGGCACAAGGCCTTAGAAACTAGGTCAGATACTGCCCTTCACATTATTCACTGGGAATTTCTTTTGATAATATCTTCTCTTCTTACCATTTGAGAATAAAGCTAGAACTGTGTACAAGTTTGTAGTCTCCTGGGACCCAGTCTCTATTTACTAATCCAGACTCTCTACCTAGGGAAAGTTCCATCCTATTTGGAGAGCAAACACCCCAGTCACCTGGTGTTTCTTCAGTTCTCAAGCCTAGTAAATTTGCACCTCAGTGTTCCCATAATTTCTAAGGCTCACTAACTCCTACTGCTTACCCCTTACCCCTGCTGCTTCTTTCTGAGCCCTTTCTTGTTTCTCACCCATTCATCTTTTTTCTTTCCCAATTTACTCCCTTTTCTTTCTTTTTAATGGTGCTCTCTAACATCCCCAAAATGCTAATAACAAACTGCTTCATTCTGGATATGTAATTTTCAAATTTGTTTTTTTTTTTTTTTTTTTTTTTTTTGTATTCTTAGAAACCTAGCTTCTCCCTCCCCCCAGTTCCCCAAGAGAAAATGCTTCCCTGGAGGCTGCAGGAAGATTTTAGGGAGAGAAATAGAAACTGAGTTGAACCTTGAAGGAGGAGAAGTATTTATATTGGTAAATGTGAGGTCCTTTTGGGCAAGAGAAACCATATGTAGTTCACAATTCATTTTCTTTAAGACAATGAATTCTCCATGTCCCCTAAAGATCCCATCAGAAAAATAAGGGTTCCTCTCCATAACTGCTAGGGGCTCCCCCATCTCTCCAAAAAATAATTCCTCATACTTATTTTATATGTATTTATATATACAAATATGCATGTGCACATATACACAGATGTATATGTATATAGACATGCATATATTTGCATAAATTTACATGTGTGCTGTCTATATATGGAACTTCTAGAACATTCAACTTGCATAGTGGGTGATAACTTGAATTAAAATTTTACAACTTTCCTCATTTTGGAGTTTTCCAAATCAAAATGAGATTAAATGAATCAAAATTTGTAGGATACTTATTATAGTACCTGGAGGTAATCGACACATACTAAATACTTGTTTTCTTGCCTTCCTTCCCATTACCTGACATGGATTTAATCACAAATTTAGTCCTTTTCCCCATCTTTTATAGGGGTACATTAAACTCCTTGAGGGTAGGGACAATTTCATTTCAGTTTCTGTATCTTTAGATGTCTAGCACACTCCCCTTACCTATTACTGTTTATTAATAAATGCTTATTGATTCACCCCAGTGATTAATGATCTTGGACTCGTAGCATCATATGTTCTTCTTAATCTATTTTCCTAACTTTTTTTGGCTATATAAAGAGCTCATTTTTGTGCCCTGACCCCTGTTACGTATAATGAGCTAATATGGCCTTTTCATTTCTACTGCCCCTTTCCCACAGGCCAAGCATCTGGCCAGTCAGTGGTTAAGTCCACTGTTGAAGCTATTTTGTCTCATACACTGAGGCAGCATGCGTGCAAAACCACTTCCAGTCCCTGCATGTGGCATAATTGTATTTTCTGTAAGGGCTGATCTATTAGCAGTATGCAGTTTTCAACTGTGTAACTTTTATAAGGAAAACACTAAGGGCCTCTCAGGGTGAAGGATATTATAATTACAGATGATTTATGCTCACCACCTAATGTATATATTGCACTTTATGAGAATGTTCTACTTGACATGGCTAGAAACATTAAGCAAAAATATTATTGCAGAATGGTTAGAAAGCTATCCTTTGTTTTATTTCTAATCTAGCCAGTGCTAAAATATTTTGAATGAAATTTTTACATGCTGCTGTGAAGGAAATATGAACATAATAAACTCATTTCTGATTTAATGCCAGCTCATAATTTCTGGTTAAAATATTTAGTTGAATTTGGCATGTTTATTCCTAAGCACATTTTTGGGGGGACCATGTTTTGATACCCAATTCATGAAAGTTTAGTTAGATTTTGGAAGAAATGGGCCTGAGGCTCTTCTGATTCTGCCAGTTCTGATGTTGGTGGGATGAGAGACTACTAGAATTCTGTGAAGGAGGTCTCATTGCAGAAGAGAGTCAGACTCTCCTCTCTAATTTAATAGGTACTATTAGATCTTTGGGGGGAAGATTTGCCTTGATACTTCCATGTGAAATGCATTAAATTACCTACTTTCACTAATTTACTTTCAAGGTTCTCCACAATCCCAAATGCCTAATCAACTTTATCTCCATCCCAATTTCTGATACAATTCTCTTCTCTAGAACAGGATTATCTCCATCACCCACCAAAGTAATTCCTGACCCCATACTTTTGCTCCTCTATTCTTCCTAGTTCATGCACTTACCCATGCTTGAAAACTAAATTCACATCATATCTTCTTTGTTAAGCTTTCTTTGACTATGTAGTGATATTGTGATCTTTTCTCATCCCTTGAGTCAATGAATAGTCTATATCATATCTCTTCTCATCATTTGAGCCAATACGTAGTCTATAACATAACACCTAGCAGTTGACCAAATAGAATTTTTGGGGGAAGGGTATCAGTATTCCAGATATGTAGTTTAATCCCTTTATCAATCTCTTTAATTCAGTTTTGTGAGCTTCCTAGGAAACTGAGAAGTTAGTAAAATGCCTGAGGACCCAAAAGATTGAGACTTGATTCTAGACAGGATCTTTGTCCACTTCCATCAACCTGCCATTTGGTCACCTATTCATTCACTGTTCTGTAAATATTAATCTTGTCTTAGCATCTAGATCCAATTTTCTTAAGTTCAGACATTGTTTACTACTTTTTGTTCTATTCTCTAGAACTCCAGGCTCAATACAAAGTTATGTATTGATTGATGCTTGGGATTGTCAATGAGAGAATCATTCTTTCCTCATATATTTCATGGATGAGTGAAGAATTATTATTTTTCTTTCTATATATAAAATCTATGATTTAATTCAACTATAAAATCTATGATGAATCTATCTTCCTCTCAAATAATCCTTTGATAAATATTATCCATTTATTTTTTCCACCAAATATTCTTTGTGATAACTTCAGAACTAAATTTTGAAGCAGAGTTCTTCACAGTACTAACAGGAATCAGTCAGTAAACATTTATTAAACACCTACTACATGCTATACATTGTGGTAAACTAAGGAAATGGGATGCAAAAAGTAGGGGGAGGCAAAAAAAGATCTTGCGCTCAAGAGACCCACATTCTAATGGGGAAAGACAGACTGGGGAAGGGCACTGAAACAAAAGCAAGGTGAAGTCATAATGACAGTCTATGGGAATAAAAGAGATGATTGCCCTGGGTGTCCTCCACAAATGAAAGATCTGGAAGGAACTCTCTATTCTTTACTTTCTATCTGCTATGTGAGAGAAGGAGAGTAGAAAGGAAAAATACATTGTCTATTAAATTGGAACAATATTAAAGTTGAAGAAAGCATGGTACTATAGGAATATTGTTGAAATTTTAATCAAAAGTCTTACCTTGAACCCTAGTTCTGCTACTACCTTTGGGAAAGTCTCAACTTCTATGAATTTCAGGTTACTTATCTATAAAATTAGGGAAAGGGACAAGATGACCTTTAAAAATCTCTTCTAACTCTAAAGTTTTTATATAAGCATCATCATTATTACCATGAATTCAACATCTGCAATATTTAAAACAAGAAATTGTTATCTTTCCCCAAAAAGTCCACCCTTCTCCCAGATTTCCCTATTTCCCTCAAAAGTACCAGCATTTTTCTTTTATCCTAAATCTGAAAAAACTAGGCATTATCCTTGGGTCTTCATTCTCTCTGACTTCACATATATAGGTAGTTGCCCAAAATTTTGTCATTTCTACCTCCATGATATCATTTGCATCCTGCCTCTAACTCTTGTTCTTCACTCACATAACCAACACCTCAGTTCAGACCCAGTATCTCACCTAATCTATTAAAGGTCTTCTAATTGACTCTTTGTTTCAGTTCTCTCTCTGCTCCAATAATCCTCTACATAATTGCTAAAGGGGTTTTCATTAAGTCCAGATCTGATCATGTCACTCCCCTACTGAATAAACTCCAGGGGCTCCCTATTGCCTAAGATGGAGTGTAAAACCACCAGTTTAGCTTTGAAGGCCTTTTACAACCTGGCCCCAAACAATCTTTGCTGCTTCATTGGGTATTATGTCCCATCCTGTATTCTGTGATCTAGTCAAACTGGCTTTCCCTCTTCCTCACAAATGACATTCTGTTTTTCATCTCCATGCCTTTATTCACAAAACAGTAGGCAATAAACACACACACACACACACACACACACACACACACACACACGTGTGTATATCCATCTATATGTGTATATATATAATATATATTGGTATAAATATATGTGTATACACACATGCATATGTATAGCTATCTATATGTATATATGCATGTATATAAATATATAAATACAGACACCCTTCCTTCTCCTTTCCCCCATTGTACCACTGGCTATCCACTATGCCTATTTATATACTCCCTTCTTCCTAAAAATCACATCTCAAAGAGAAGGCGGTACCACCTTTTACAGAAAACCTTTTTGAACCATTCTAACCCTCCTCCCAAAGTAGTACTTTCCATTCCTAACTACTTTATATTTATTTTCTATATGTTTATTTATGTTTTAAATATTATTATACTTATTTATTTTTAATCTATATATATTTATATTTCTCTTTATATTTATTTTAGTTATATTTATATTTGCTTTTTTTCCAGTGCCACGTGACTTGTAGTAGATTTTTAATAATTGACATATAGTCTTAATGATTGACATACAAGTATAATTTTATATTTTAGCATATAATCACCTATACAAACATTTATGCTAATGTTGGTGACTTTGCATATGTATACACATATACTTATAAGTACAAATACTTGAAGGGTTATTAGCCTTGTCTAAGTGGTTTGCCTAAAAACAATATTAATACCTAAGACAAAAGGTATTTGGGTATTTGTGTCCCTGGAAAGTTGTTATACATGGAAATACACAAACACATTTACTTCATGTGTGATTATAGCCTTGATCAATAAATTTGATTGGTTGAAAAAACTGAAGTTCCATAAAATTTCAGAATTTGGATTTAATTTTGGTTTCCACTGTATTAAGTAATTCAGAAACTATTGCCCTGACCTATTCCATTTCTAGAACAAAGTGTTTTTATCTCCTTGCTTAAATCAGAAAGTGAATCAGTTTAAATGTTCTTTAGTAGAAGATCAAATCTATGTTTCTGGTTCATCTAAGCATCATCTCTTGAAATAAAAGCTGGTAGATCTAATAGATGCTCCCTCACCTCTCCTCTACCTTGCCATGGACATATTAAAAATATTCCA